>NC_142674.1:20861158-21103658 GCF_964200805.1 Pocillopora damicornis
TTTTTCATAAATATACCTCGTTTTGCCCGCTGGGCAGTATTTTTAAGCAAACACATCGGTCACTACCTCAAGCCGATAAATAACTTATGAATCCTCTCTTTTCTCTCTATCAAATCACTTTGGTTGACAGAAAAAATATTGGTTTCAGAATGAATTTGAATAAACAATAGTGTCATTACGTTGGTTGACAAGCGGCCTAAAAACCGTCTGTAATTAATTTTAATCGTTCACAAAAAGTACATAGAAAGTTAAAACGTGAAGTATTTGGTTACAGTTAAACTGAACGATGGAACTTTCATTCATTTAATATCTGAATTTTCTCGAGCAATTTGTTCATAGTGGAAGAGCGAGCGAAGTTTTAATTTAAGTTCTACAACAAATATACGCTCCCGGTGAGTCTTTCCAATTCCGTTCAATTTAGACATTTGTACCGTAAATTGCACAACAGAAATTGAAGGAATTTTTGGAGTAAAGGCCGCATTAAATTCCCTTGTGTCTCGTTGGAGTGTGCCGTTCGAATTTATTTTTGTGAAGGAAATACCAGAGTCACACACGCCATTGCAGCAAACAAACGAGCAAACTCTCACAACTTCAAAATAAAAAAAATTGAATTTACTCACAATTACTTTCCTCGCCGTTTACTTAATGAACAGAGGTAAATCTTCGTACATGAATGAATGGTCGATGAGAGTGAATAATACTTTCCGTTAGATCACTGACTGATTTTGAAGAAGACATTGTCGTGACAGCCCTTGCCAAACTAGTTCTGATGTTTTTCAAATGTTCCTACGCTTTTTATTTCTTGCGCGCTCTCTAATTGACAGGTGTCAGATTGTGGCAGATACTTGTAAAAATAATGTTTCAAAGTTTGTTTGGAAGCCTTTTAAATCATCTTTATCGTTACGGAAATGAAAATGTTTCGCTGAGGCATCTCTCTTTAATTTGCATCACCGCTATTTTAACTACCATTTACTCACTCAAAAATTGTTCAGTTTATGGAAGATCTTGCCGTATTTACTGCCCTAAATCATTCGGGTTCTTTCGGAAAGAATTTCGTCAAGTTTAAAAAAACAATAAATATGTTATTTACCGGCTAAAGGTCGGTCCGTATGGTGAAAAACTGTGACCTCGGTCTTGAAAATGCTGCCCGAGGCCTACGGCCTCAGGCAGTATTTTCAAGACCTCGGTCACAGTTTTTCACCATACGGACCTCCCAGCCGGCAAATAACACATATATATAAACACAGTTACATTTTTCATCCTTAAAACCTTTCAAAACACTCTTGCCTTGACCGAAGAAAGCAATGGAAAAGTCCTAGACAGCCATTTAGAAGAAATTCAATGGAAACGTGGTTTTGGGTTCTCGGCTGGTTCCTCAGCATTCTCACGATGGTTGTAAATGGATTTGTCATCTTCTTCGTCTGCAGTAAACGTCAGCTTCGCACCAAAACCAACGCATTTGTCGAGTTCGAGCGCGCTAATTGTTAATATGAGACAATTTGCAATTTAGCAGTGGCTCTTCGCAAAGCTACTGTTCGAGCGCTGTTTCCAAGTCTAATTTGAATCTGGACAACGATTTCAATAACTGACAAGTTATCTACACGCAATAGTTGTGGTATTTCTACGTTTGCCGCGATATTTTTATTATAGTCTATTGCTCACGATCGCACAAAAATAACCGAAAAGCTTGTCGTTAGTATTCAGCCCGTCGTTCAAAGTCAGAAAACTCATTTGAATATCAAATCATTTCCAAAGATTAAAATTCATGAATTTTGAATCAGTCTTGCACGTGGAAAGCTTACAAACTAAAATCGATACAAACATACTTATCACGTTCCTTTGAAAATGGTGTCAAAATATGATTATCAAATCATTCTTAACATTTTGAGGTTATTTTTTTGTCATGACATAAATGGTTACCATAGTAACACTACAGCCTCACTTTTGCCTTTGTTTGCTCGATGACCCCCTTTTTCATCTATATAAAATTGCAATAAGCATGTTATGATTCATCTTTTTGGGCGCTTTCTCATCGAAAGGAAGGCGTTTAATCAAGGGGGCTCTTATTAACAAACTATCAACCCGTTCTGATTTAGCTGTAGATAAAGTTTAACAAGTTACAAGTTTGAGTAAACTTTGACTGCCGAAAAAAATCGGGAAACAAAAAGATCCAATCAGGCGGATTGTGGTTTTCATATAAGAGCATAGCTGTCTTGCAACACACAAGAATTAACGAAATCTGTTTCTCGAGCGAAATCGACCGGACCGCTCTTACGGAGAAAGGCGAGCGCTTTCAGGAAAGTTCAAAGACAGGTTTTGCTCGTGTTTTTAATACACAACTTTTCATTGAAAGGTGGCGCACTTGACCCACACGTCTTGCATGACATTTAAAACGAATATGGAAACGAGTTCTTAGCCTCACATGATACGGAACAGCCTGTAGGTAACAGCATAAATTAGTAATGACATGATTTCGGGTGAAATTTGGTGTTAAATTCGAATAAACTTTTCAAAGACCAAATATTTCACGAGCCCGTAGGGTGAGTGCAATTTGTAGTCTTTGAATATTTTTCAAGTGCCCTTTTACAAGAAATTGCACGAGAAATCATGTTTTTACTCAGTAATAATATACATGAAAAAGGTATCTCTCAAAGGCAAGGTAAAGGAAATTTTGTAAGCACACGCGCTATTTGTAATTTGTATTAATGTTCCAGCTTTGCACCCGTGTTACATGACAAATGCACTAGGTTTCAGCCAATCAGACGCACGTAAATTTTTCATTTATATTTTTTAGTATAGGTAACAACATGTTGTCGAGTGCAATTTGGTGTCTGTAGTGTCGTCATTCAGACATAGAGAGGCTATTCCTTCTTCGTTGCCAAAGGCTAACTGAACTTTATTGATAAACACGTTACACATATACAAGTATAATAGTTTACTGACTTATAGTAATTTTACAGCATGCAGGTATTTCCCATACAGTAGGATTACTGCGAGTAATACATTTACTGAATTAAGTACAAAGTGCTCAACTTAGAACCCATACTAAGGTTGTTGTCGTGTTACATGAAAAACGCACTCGTTTTCAGCCGGTCAGACGCACGTAATTTTTTCATGTATATTATTACACGCAGATAGAGAGAGAAATTTCGGATCAAGTTACCGACGAATACACACCTACCCGGAAGTAGCAACAGGATAGGCAAATGAGTGGTTTGCAGACATGCCAAGCGCCAAAAGTTGAAAAGGAACTCGATTACGTCTCGTATTTCCCCTACATTTCTTTTGTGCTGCAGCTGCTTCCAGTTGCTTCTCGCTGCTTTACAACAAATCAAAGCTTCGAGGCTTCGACAAAGACAACAAATTGCATTCGTATTACAACTTTGCACTGGCAAAATGGACTTGTTTTCAGCCAATCAGACGTGCGGAATTTTTTCAGGTATATTATTACACGCAGGTAGAGAGTGAGATTTCGGATCAAGTTACCGACGAATAAACACCGACCCAACAAATAGCAAAAGAAAAAGCAAATGAGAGGTTTGTACGCGTGCCAAGCGCCAAAAAGCAAAGAAAGCATTCGACTACGTCTCGTGTTTCCCCCTTTGTGCTCCAGCTGCTTGCTGCTGTTTACAAGAAAACAAAGCTTCTTTATTTGTTAACGTCACTCATTCACGCTGGAAATTATTGTCATTTGAAATATTTGTTGTTCTCGGCCAGATAGAGGCTAATTTCCACTATTTCACATTTTATCTGCACTCTACTGTAGCTTTGAGAAATGAATACATCAGATGATAAAGGGGAAAATATTCCGCTTTGGTTTTCAATTTTTGACTGGTTCATTCTTTTTTGAAACCAATGACTGGCATCAAATTTATGTGCAGAAGGCGTCTGACAGAACATTCTAGGATGATAAATGTTTGCAGCCTTGAATGCGACTTAACTAAACATTATCCATTGCCCTAAGTAAATTTTAAGAGTTGATGGGAGCGAGATGGTTTTATAAAACCATTGTATAAACAATTCTTTTGCCTAAAACGTTTTTGCTTAAAAATTTTTCTTAAACAAGAAATTCAATGAAATTGTGGTTTTGGATCTTCGGCTAGTTCCTCTGCATCCCCACGATGGTTGTTACATCTTAGGGAATTCCTTTTCTTTTCACTCTTACTTTTTCTTTATTGTCAATTAGACTCAATTCATTCGAACATGCGATGACCATCGTCGGCCATTTGTATTTGCTTTTCGAGATAATCTTGTGGCTAATGCTAATCTTTTTTCTTGCACCTATCAGTTTCTTGTTCAATTTACAATCTGAACTCTAGGGATCGCACTGTAGCCAGGCAATTGAATTTTAATCATTGTGTCGTTAAAGTTCAAACTCAGAACAAATCAGCTGTAAAATGGGTGGTTTTGGTAACGTGTGTGTTTCTATTGTGTTACCGAATATTCTTGCGTTGTAGTTTATCATTTTTAACTGGTCATAAATGTAGTAACGATTTTTATTGCAAAATAACTCAACAAGCTATTAACTCCGGATTAAACTGCAAAGTTTATGCTCTCTTCAAGTGAGATATAAAGCAAGAATGCGGAAGGCTTCTCTTCAGAAGGCGTCGTTATTTAACAACAGAGTAGTTCCGACGCAAGAAAAACATGAGCTGATGCATATACTTAAAACTTTCCTGGATCCCGAGGACTTCCGGTTCAGAATCTATTCGTGACGTACCAATTCTTATCTAAACTGCTGTTCGGTTAAAAACTTCCGATGAAACAAAGATAAGTCACCTGTTTAAGAGAAGTAGTGTTGATACTACATTTGTCTTTAATATTTAAGATCACATGTTGATTATTTTGAGGCCGTACTTTTCTGGAGAAAATGTTCTTCTTAAATTAATCATTTAGGCTGACATGTATTTTAGTCTTAGAAACATCTGGTTCTTATAACTATGAGCTTGCATTTTATATTTCAATGATACAGAGTAAAAAAATGTCATTTTCCTCCTTAATTTTGCTATGTTTTTTACTGTATGTTCTCCTCAATTTTTTAGAGTGTTAAGCTCTTGTTAATGAATTACGTGATGACTTTGAAAAATAAATGCTTAAAAAAAAGTGCTGAATTGCCTGACATTTCGTCAACGACAGTCGATTTGCATACGTGCAACTTTCCCAAAAGCTATGTTTAATTTAGCGGGGAATTGATCAACACCTTTGTTAGTCAAAGCCGACATAAAATTCGTTGATCTATATACTTTTAATTTCCCCGTTTTCATTTGGAAATTTTTCACATTCGGTAGCGTAGGTTACATCGGTATAACATTTGCAACATTTTTTTACTCCATGAAAAATTTTCTTGGAGATGCTCTTTGAGGAAGACCTTCGTTCGACTAAAAATGTGTTACTTGACAAATATTCAAGTCATGTAATTCATCGGTCGTCTGCCAAGAGAGATTGTCAAAGGCCAACGCTTTCATAAAATTTTACAACGTTACGTTTTCTTGATAAGTCTTCGTGAAATTTCTGCTTGTGTGTTTAGCAAACAAGTTTTTAAAGAAAAGTGACGCACTTGACCCACAAGTCTTTCACATGGTAACCTATAAAAAGAGCGTGAAAACGAGTTATTTGGTTGCAACGGATGCAGAACAAGCGGTGAATGAATACATCTTATTAGACTTTTTGGTGTGTAGTATCGCTGAGTATTTTTACGAGTTGTGCCGTATTTTGACGAGCCCGTATGGCGAGTAAAAATACAAACAACGCCGCTTCCGAAGTACTTTACAACAGAACAGTGCTTCGAGGCTTCTTTATTTGTTAAAAACGTCTTTTACTTGATAAGTAAAGGGGGCGATTTACGCTTAACACCGACCGATTGATAATTATTGTTATTTGAAATATTTTTTGTTGGCTATGTTTCCTTACTTCGCATCTTATTTGCACTATCATGCTGTACTAATAGTCTCAAAAAAGGACTGCCGTAATTTTCTTTTAATTAAAACACATTAGAAGATGAAGTCAAAAAAAGTTTCAGCGTTTGTTATCAATTTCTGATTGCAATTGGTTTATTCTTCTTGAAAACCAATAAACAGACGTAAAACTTCGTGCACGAAGCGTCTGACAAGAACGTCATGGATGTTTGCAGCCCTGAATATGACTTAATTAAACAGCATATATATTGCCCTAATTAACTTGTACGTGGGTTGGATGGGGCCAGATGGTTGAAAAAGAACTCTATATAAACACAATTAAATTTTTCATCCTTAAAACCATTTAAGAAAGCAATTGAAAAGTTCTAGACAGCCATTTAAAAGGAATTCAATGGAAACATGGTTTTGGGTTCTCGGCTGGTTCCTCAGCATTCTCACGATGGTTGTAAATGGATTTGTCATCTTCCTCATCTGCATTAAACGTCACCTTCGCACCAAAACCAACACATTTGTCGTGTCTTTAGCAGTGGCTGATTTTGGTGTTGGGATGATTGTTGTTCCTTCACGTTTTTTCTGCAGCGAATGCACTCCACGCTCAGAAGAGGGATTAATTGTGCTGTTTGTAAGGGTGTTCATTGTTTACACCTCTGGAACAAACTTGGTTAGTTTAGTACTAGAACGTTATGTTGCTGTTATGAAACCTTTGAAATACTTGACTTTTATGAAGCGCAGCCGAGTCATTCAAATGGTTCTAACATCTTGGGGAATTCCTTTTCTTTTCACTCTTACTTCATTGTTAATTAGACTCATTGCAATCGATCGTATCATAACTATGCTCGGCTACATGTGCTTGCTTTTCGAGATAATCTTGTGCGTAATGCTGATCTTTTTTCTTGCATCCATGTTTTTTGCTGTATACTCTAGAGATCGCACTTTAGCTAAGAAATTGCGGTTTAATCAACCGGTTGTTAGAGCTAAAACTCAGAACAAGGCGTCAGCGTTAAAATGGGTAGCATTGGTAACGTGTGTGTTTCTATCATGTTACGGAATAATGATGCGTTGTAGTTTATTAATGTTAACTGATCAAAAGTGTAACGATTTTCATTACAAAATACCTCTAGAAGTTATTAACTCTGGAATAAACCCTATAGCTTATGCTTTCTTCAAAAGAGATATACAACATGAATGCAAAAAGCTTCTCTTCAAAAGACGTCGTTAATTAACAACAGAATAGTTCCGACGCAAGAACAACAGTATAGTTAATGACAGCCATTAAAAAGAAATTCAATGGAAACCGTGTTTTGGGTTCTCGGCTGGTTATTCTGCATCATCACGATGATTGTAAATGGATTTGTCACCAAAACCAACACATTTGTCGTTCTTAAGCGGTGGCTAATTTCTTCATAGTTAAGTCACCTGTTTAAGAGAAGTAATGTTGACATTACATTTGTCTCTAATATTTAAGACCACATGTTGATTATTTTGAGGCCATACTTTACTGGATAAAATATTAAGTTGGCTTGTATTTTAGTCTTAGGGACATCTGGTTCTTATAACTATGAGCTTGCGTTGTATATTTTAACGATAATAGTGAAAAATATCATTTTGCTCCTCAATTTTGCTGCGTTTTTTCAACAGTCCGCCAGTCCACTGTATTATGCTCTTGTTGATGAATTACATGATAACTTTGAAACGATAAATGCTGGAAAACAAGAGCTGGATTCCCTAAATTTCGCATTGCTGTAATTTGATGCCTTGCATAATAAAATGAAAAGAGTAAAAACATATAATCATTCCTTGTCAATTGATGTGTCCGGTTCTGTAACAGATCGCTTGATCCACGCGCAGTTCAACCTGACGATACCATACAAAATATGATTCTATAGAATCTTAACGTTGGCAGAGGGCTGTGCGCAATATTTTGGTTGACATAGTATCCGTCAGTTCCTAAATATAGGTCGTGCATTGAGGACTTTTGACCCTCAACAATCCCTTTGAAAACTTGATCTATGAACGAAGGTTTTGCAAGGCAGCCTTTTGCGCGGCAATCTTCATGATTGCAGCATTACTTATGACCATTGTAGACCATCGTTCAACCTCCTCTCCCTCCCCCCACAGGAGATAAATAGCGTTTAGTCTCTTGGAGCCAATTTTTGTTCTAGAGAGGTCAAGAGAGTAAGTCAACAGTTGGTATTCTCTTGAGAAGTTGAAATACGTACAAGTCGTCCGCTGGTACCCAAAAAGAAACGACCCTCGTGAGGATGAGCGAGAGGTTGTTAGTTGATGCTCAGCTGCACGTTTCTTTCTCCTTTCCCTTTCTTTTCTCTTTTCCTTTCACCCTTTATCGAAAATTGGAAAAAATACACCTATTCCTTCGACCGTAATTTTCTTCGTCGAGACAGGTGTAGTTTGAAATAAAGGAGAGACCTCTATCGCGAAATTGTAAGGGAATGGAAAAAAAATTATCGCGATTCCAGGGAGTTCGAGCGAGCTGATAGGTAATAAAATAAAACAGATGTAAGTGAGCTAATTTGGAATTTAGCAGTGGCTCTTCGCAAGGTTACTGTTCGTGCGCTGTTTCCGAGTCTAATTTGAATCTGGACAACGATTTTAATAACTGAAGAGTTATCGACAAGCAATAGTTGTGGTATTTCTACGGTTGCAGCGATATTTTTACCTCTTCATTAGAGTCTACTAAGCCTTAAAAAATAGCCAATTATTGCTTACGATTGCACAAAACTAATCGAAAAGCTCGTCGTTGGTATTCAGACCGTCGTTCAAAGTTGGAAAACTCATTTGAATTACAAATCATTTAAAAAAATTAAAATTCATGAATTTGCTATCAGTCTTGCACGCGGAAAGAGCTTATGAACTAAGCGTTGCTTAAACCCTCAAAAAATCAACATTTTTTATATGTTTTTTTACAAAAAGTTATCTATATCACCTAAATTGACACATGGAGACAACTGAAAATTAGCAAATGATGCCCCCCGGTGGGCAACCAAACAAGAACAGTCATATCTCTTTAAAATTAGATTAAAAATTCACAAAATTTTTAGACAATGATCTTCACATGCACCTGCATGCAATGAAGTACAGAAACACCTCTCAGTCATATAGAGAGGAAAATATTAAAGAAAACACAACAACTTTCAGGAATTGATAAGATGAGCAATCTCATTTTGGTCATTTAACAATAAAAGATGCACCTAAGTGTATGTTTCTAGTTCATTGCATGCAAAAATATACTGAGATTTCTCACTCCAAAAATGAGAAGAATTGAATAAAACGCTGGAAAGTTATCTTTGCTAGCATGTCGGTACTTTCATAAAATTCGAAATTGAGAGAAAACTGGTTTAAAGTTTTTAAACTGATTTTTTCAAGACTTAAACACAGTTTCCATGAATTGAATTGTTCAAAACTGACCAGGGCCATAGCTGACTCCTTCAGTTTGCTTATTATGGTCATCTTTTCGTTTTTTAAGGCCCCTAATCACTTTGCGTCGCTTCTTGGTAGTAGCTTTGCTTTTATGTTGCGCAATATTAACTCTAAGCTGGTCTTGGAGTCTGCCAGAAGGAATACCAAGGGCTTGGAAAAGCTTAATAATACTCATTGAACCAATATTAAAATAAGAAACAGCATCATAAAGTCCTAATTCTAATGTCTCCCTTCCAACATAAATTTCTTTTGGAATCCTTTGCCATACCATCCCATTCAAAGACTCATTTTGATTTTGTGTCTTGCCATGTAAGCACTTCTGCAATAAGTTGTTCTCACTAAGTCGAATATATTCAGGCTTTAGCTTGGCAATAACAGGTAAAGGAAGGCCAGGTCCATGCTTAAAGAGATTCGTATGGTTGGCTTTGTCCTTTTGATACTTGCACCAACTTGCACTACCTGTTGGGCAGTGGTCATGAAGTGGGCGTGCCTCACTTGAGGCACAATGCATGAGGCTAGCATGGATAGCTTTCTTCATTCCAGCTAAATTTCCAACATTGGACCTTATGGCAATGCCATAATAGTTCTGCAGTTTATCAATTAGACTATCTGTGAGTTTCCCTCTGCCTCCAAGGCTTGGATTGTCACGCTTTAATTTGCGAAGTGCAGTTCCAACCCTCTTCTGCACATGACCGATGCATTCTTTCTTTTCCACTAAAATTCCAGCATCTTGATAAATATTCTTTATCCTGGAAAAACTCTTGCTGTCCCCATCCCCATAAAATTCAGTGTACCTGAGATTGTGCAGCTCAACAGACCTTTGAAATATGCGCTCTGCACCCTCTGGTTCCATAGCAGGTGCTGATCCCTGGAAATTTGACTTGCAAGTGGTGTGATCAGCTCTCCACATCTGATATTCGAGAGAATTCTTGTCCATTTGTTCATACCGCTCACACTGTTTGTATCCTTGGCTTAGGGCCTCCACATCAAGAACCTTTCCTGTGTCCATGGATATGACAGTCACACAACCATTGCGTGACGAGTAGCCTCTCTTTTGCCATGTTCCGTCACAAGAAACGCCACAGTTCACAGGTAGACCTTCAGAAGAATTTACATCCTTCTTGAGAGATAAAACTTCCTCTCCCGCCTTTTTCATTGTTTCCTTTGCAATCGCTTTCATGTGACGGCCGATTACGCGCGAGTTGCTGAGGAAAGCTTTCTCAGTTGGAGGTGGAGGCATGTTCATAATTGTGCAGAATTTCCTTGCACCAGCATAACCCTTTCCAAGAGTTCTCATACCATAAACGATTCGCCGATTTACTTCAAAACTCTTTCCTTGCTTTTTTGACGTGCAAAATGAATGTTTCCATCCACACTGCTCGCAGAGCAAACGCAAAGTTGACGCACATCCCTTCCGTTCCAAATTATCTTCCATAAACAAAAGACTGAAATCGCCGCATTCGCCACAACGTGGCAAAGAAAAAACGGACGATAGCACCTCCATATCACAGAACCTGAACCCTGTAATGGATGGACCATGACAGGACGGAAAATACGTGCACTGTAAGTACCTCCCGTTGTCCCATACAAAGCCTTAGAAAACTTTTCTAAGGCTTTATATGGGACAACGGGAGGTACTTACAGTGCACGCGTTTTCCGTCCTGTCATGGGTTTCCACAAGATTCCTTCGCTTCGCTTTGATCATGTGAAATGCCGTCTGTGGATTCACGTATCCCACTCGAAGCGCTTTCGACAACAATCGACTCTTCTTCGTTAATTCTTGGACTATTTGTAAAGCGATTTCCATAAAATTTGCGCTTCTTGCGTCTCTGAGACGAAAATTTCGGCATTTTGATGATTGAAGCTCTCTCACTTGCGAAAATTCCCAACTGACACCGAAACATATCAAAACGAGACTGAAAGTCATTGTTGGGCCCCAGTCTCCCAATAGCTTACTCAAGACGCAATCAGCTTGCTTTGATCTGGGAGGAAATCGCACTTTTAGGCCCTAAAAGGACGCATTTAAAAATGCGTTTCCATGGCAACGGAACAACAGTGCCTTAGAAATTGTATTTTATTACTATTTCCTGACAAATTATTCACAAAAAGACATTTGGGGCGATTAAACAAAAGCCTTTGGAGGTGAAATCGAATGAAAAAAAAATGGACTCATTTTCAACGAAAATTGCGTTTTTTTTTTTTTTTATCGTACCACCTTAAGGCCTTTTACTTCTCGGAGGGCAAAGAAAAGTCCGCGTCGAAGCAATAATAATATAATGATGGCGTGCTCGCATAACTTTCTCCATTTAAGTGTTAGATATCCAGAGGTTGTTCGCCTTTTCACGGCAATTCTTTTTTTTTTTTTTTTTTTTTTTTTTTTTAGGAAAGAGATTGCATAGTTTAGAATGTTCACCGCAATTCTTGATTTTCTTTATCCAGGAAAAAAGCCTGGACAACACACGGAGTACCTCCGAAAATACATTTTCTGTTCTCTGCTCAGTCGAAAGGCAGCCCCTGTAATGACCAACATAAGTGACCTAGGCACACTTACACTCAAACTGCGTGCGCAGCTGTTGGTGTCCCTTTGGCATCATGACCCTAGTACAAGGTACGTGACTCATCCTGCGCATGACATCATGCGTAATACTCATAACGTGTTCAAAGATTACTCGACCTTTTTCTTCACAGGTGAGATGTTTCGGGAAACGACATTTTTCTTAAGGAATTCTTCGTTCACAGTACTTAAGACTGGAAAATGTGTTAGCGATAACAGGGATCTGTTGAATATTGCGCTCAGTCATTCACCTTTTTCCGCGCGTCAGGCAATTTCCTTCTTTTTGTCTAAATTCTCATTGGCCCCTTGTGATAGCTTCCTTGGCTCTGATTGGACGTTGTGGTGTTTTCTGTGTTGGTTTCATAACACGTTAGAGGAAAGCACTCTGATGGAATAAATGTTTTAATTTTTTTTTATCTTTTGGACATCTGCGAGTCAGCGATGGACTGCTTCCCAAAAGGGTACATTCGGCGTACTGTGCACTCTGAATAAAGGTGTTCTCCTTAATGTGAGCAGAAGAGGGAAAATAAATTTTCAAACTGGTAGAGCAATCTGTTAAATTATTACGGATTTTAAGCGATTTTAGGCACTAATAAGAGATACTGGGGGCGGTAAATTTTGCCGGTTACCGCCCTAAAGGAGAATACTTTATGCTAAAAAACCGCTTGATTTAAATTAACACTAATGTTTTTCTAATTTTTTTTTTTCAGTTGTTGGTAAACTTGTTCGCATAGGTTATTAATTGCACTTGGCTGACTTTCTACTAAGAATCAGCTTTAACAACTTCTACAATGCAGAAAGAATTTATTACCACTGGACCTCGACTTCACAAACAAATATATTCTTATGACTTGTGTTATCAGGGCCGTAGCTAGCATGGCGATTGCCTCGTCTCGATATTGGCTTTTTAAATTTTTTTTTTTTTTTTGAGGACGTTTAATTGAGAAAATAATTTCTAGAAAAAAATTGGATTGGTTAAAAGAGCATTTCTGAGCCTCTAGATTTCAAAATTTCTCGGGGGGGGGGGGGAGGGAGCATGCCCTCAGAATCCCCTAGCGGCTCGCGCCTTCGGCGCTCCAGACTTGCCTCGTCTTCTTCTGAAATCTGGTTACGGCTCTGGTTATTTATTATGTAGTGCTTTGAGCTACGTAACAACCACATAAAACAGGGCTGTATTTTTTGCAGGGCTAGTATCTCAACTTCGCAAAGATATGGCAGACGACTTTTAGACTATTACTGCCGACTTGGAGCAGTGTTATTTTTATCAATGAAAGAGAGAAAAATATTTTTAGGAAAAGATATGGAGTCAGAGATGATCATGCGCATCTTTGATTTTTGTCTCAAGTTTTTTCATATAACGCAATTTTCGCCTCACCCCCTCCCTCAACCTATCTACTCACCGAACCGAACCGATAGGGGTTTATTTCAGTCTTCCCACTTGTTTGAAACTAGGTGTTTCTGAAGGTCGTTTCGATGGGTTTAGATAGACATGATCTACACGGCAGTGTTATCTCTTTTGAGCTTAGTTTCTCAGATTTGTTTGTTTTGTTTTGTTTCATTTCTTGTGTGTTGCAAATTTCAAGACAGCTATGTACTTGTTTGAAAACCAAAGTCCGCCCGATCGGATCTCCTTATTTTCCTGACGTAACTTTGAAAGATAATTTAGGAAACAAAACAAAATTAATTATTTTTCAAAGTTACGTCGGGAAAATAAAGAGATCCGATCGGGCGGACTTTGGTTTTCATACAAGGACGTAGCTGTCTAGGAATTTGCAACACACAAGAAATGAACGAAATCTGTTTCTCGAGCGAAATCGGCGGGACCGCTCTTACGAAGTAAGGCGAGCACTTTCAGGGAAGTTCACAGTAAAGTTTTCGTGAAAAGTCTTCGTGATAGGTTTTGCTCGTGTTTTTAACACACAAATTTTCATTGAAAAGTGGCGCACCTGACCCACACGTCTTGCATGACGTTTAAAACGAATATGGAAAACGAGCTCTTAGCCTCAAATGACACGGAACAACCTGTAGGTAACAGCACAAATTAGTACTGACATGATTTCGAGTGAGATTGGTGTTAAAAATCGAGTAAATTTATTAAAGATCAAATATTTCACGAGCCCGTAGCAAATTACGAGTGCAATTTGTAGTCTTTGAAAATTTTTCAAGGGCCTCTTTACAAGAAATTGCACTCAAAATCATGTTGTTACTTAGAAATAATATACATGAAAAAGGCATCTCTCAAAGGCAAGGCAAACGAAATTTTGACAGCGTGCGCGCTATATGTAATTTGTATTCATGTTTCAGCTTTGCACTCGTGTTACATGACAAATGTACTTGGTTTCAGCAAATTAGAAGCGCGTAAATTTTTCGTGTATAATTTTTTATATATGTAACAGCATGATTTTGAGTGCAATTTGGTGTTAGCAAGCACAAGTAAATTTTTCAAAGACAACAAAATTGCATTCGTGTTACAACTTTGCACTTGCATTGCATGAAAAATGGACTTCTTTTCAGCCATTCAGAAGTGCGTAATTTTTTCAGGTATATTATAACGCGTAGGTAAAGAGTGAAATTTCGGATCAAGTTACCGACGAATACACACCGACCTGACAAATAGCAAAAGGAAAGGCAAATGAGAGGTTTTGTAAGCATGCCAAGCACCAAAAAGCAAAGAAAGCACTCGACCACGTCTCGTGTTTCCCCCTTTGTGCTCCAGCTGCTTGCTGCTGCTTTACAACAAAACGAAGCTTCTTTTATATTTGTTAACGTCACTCATTTGATATTAAAAGGGAGCTATTCACGCTTGAAATTATTGTCATTAGAGGCTAATTTCCACTATTTCACATCTTATCTGCACTCTTCTGTAGTTTTGAGAAATGAATACATTAGATGACGAAGTAGAAAATATTCCGCTTTTGTTTTCAATTTCTGATTGGTCCATTCTTTTTTGAAACCAACGACTGGCGTCAAATTTATGTGCAGAAGGCGTCTGACAGAACATTCTAGAATGATAAATGTTTGTAGCCTTGAATGCGACGTAACTAAACATTATCCATTGTCCTAAGTAAATTTTAAGAGTTGATGGGAGCGAGATGGTTTTATAAAACCCCTGTATAAACAATTCTTTTTGCCTAAAACGTTTTTGCTTAAAAATTTTCTCAAACAAGAAATTCAAAGACATTTGGTTTTGGATCTTCGGCTGGTTCCTCTGCATCCTCACGATGGTTGTAAATAGATACATTGCCGTGGTGAAACCTTTGAAATACTTGACTTTTATGAAGCGCTGTCGAGTCATTCAAATGTTTTTTTACATTTTGGAGAATTCCTTTTCTTTTCTCTCTTACTTTTTCTTTATTGTCGATTAGACTCAATTCATACAAACATGCGATGACCATCGTCGGCTATTTGTATTTTCTTTTCGAGATAAACATGTGCGTAAAGTTCATCTTTTTTCTTGCACCCATCAGTTTTTTGTTCAATTTACAATCTGAACTCTAGGGATCGCACTGTAGCCAGGCAACTGAATTTTAATCATCGGATCGTTAAAGTTCAAACTCAGAACAAATCAGCTGTAAAATGGGTGGTTTTGGTAACGTGTGTGTTTCTATTGTGTTATGGAATATTCTTGCGTTGAAGTTTATAATTTTTAACTGGTCATAAATGTGGTAACGATTTTTATTATAAAATAAGTCTGCAAGTTATTAACTCCGGAATAAACCGTAAAGTTTACACTTTCTTCAAAAGAGATATAAAGTAAGAATGCAAAAGGCTTCTCTTCAAAAGGCGTCGTTATTTAACAGCAGAGCATTTCCGACGCAAGAAAAACATTAGCTGATGCATATACTTAAAACTTTCCTAGATTCCGAGGACTTCCGGTTCAGAATCAAAAAGCTTCCAATGAAACAAAGATAAGTCTCCTGTTAAAGAGAAGTAGTTTTGATAAGACCTCATATTGATTATTTTGAGGCCATACTTTGCTGGAGAAAATGTTTTTCTTAAATTAATCGTGTAGGCTAGCATGTATTTTAGTCCTAGAAACATCTGGTTCCTATAGCTGTGAGCTTGCGTTTTATATTTTAAAGATACAGCGTAAAAAAATATCATTGTCCTCCTCAATTTTGCTGTGTTTTTTACTGCATGTTCTCTTAAATGTTCTAGAGTATTAAGCTCTTGTTGATGAATTACGTGATAACTTTGAAACGATAAACACTGGAAAAAAAGTGCTGAATTGCTTGACTTTTCGTCAACGACAGTCGATTTGCATACGTGCAACTTCCCCATCAGCTGTCACGGTTTAATTTCACGGGGAATTGACGATCACCTTAAACAGTCAATGTTCACATAAGATTCATTGATATATATATATATATATATATATATATATATATATCGTTTTCAATTGAAAATTTTTCACATTTGGTGGCGTAGGCAACAATGATATAACGTTTCCAACACTTTTTATTCTATGAAAACTTATCTCGGAGATGCTCGTTAAGGAAGACCTTCGTTCGACTAAAAATGAACTACTTGACAAATATTCAAGTTATGTAATCCATCGGTCTTATGTCAGGAGAGATAGTCAAAAGAAAGGCTTTAATATAATTTTACAATTACGTTTTCTTGATAAGTCTTTGTGAAATGCTTTTAATTCCTGCTCGTGTGTTTAGCAAACAATTTTCCAAAGAAAAGTGACGCGCTTGACTCACAAGTCTTTCACATGATGACCTTTAAAACGAGTATGAAAAAGAGTTATTTGGTTGCAACTGATACAAAACAAACTGTAGATAAATCTATTTTATTAGACGTTTTGGTGTGTAGCATCGCTGAGTATTTTTCCGCGTCCGAAGTGCTTTACGACTGAACAGTGCTTAAAACGTTTTTAACTTAATAACAAAAGGGGGTGATTTACGCTTAACACTAACCGATAATTTTGAAATTATTGCTATTTGAAATATTTGTTTTTGAAATATTTAATTCGCATCTTATTTGCACTATCATGCTGTACCGACAGTCTAAAAAAAAAAGGACTGCCCGAATTTTACTTTAATTAAAACACATAAGAAGATAAAGTCAAAAATGTCCCGCGTTTGTTACCAATTTGTGATTGCAATTGGTTTATTCTTCTTGAAAACCTATAAACAGACGTCAAACTCCGTACACGAAGCGTCCGACAAGAACGTTGTTAAGTGATGGATGTTTGCAGCCTTGAATATGACTTAATTAAACAGCATATAATTCTCTAATTAACTATTGGTTGGTTGGTTGGGTCCAGATGGCTGAATAAAAACTCTACATAAACACGATTAAATTTCGTACCGTTAAAACCTTTCAAAACACTCTTGGCTTGACCGAAGAAACAAATTGAAAAGTCCTAGGCAGCCATTTAGAAGAAATTCAATGGAAACGTGGTTTTGGGTTCTCGGCTGGTTCCTCAGCATTCTCACGATGGCTGTAAATGGATTTGTCATCTTCCTCGTCTGCATTAAACGTCACCTTCGCACCAAAACCAACGCATTTGTCGTGTCTTTAGCAGTGGCTGATCTTGGTGTTGGAATGATTGCTGTTCCTTCGCTTTTTTTCTGCAGCCTTGCAACCGAATGTACTCCACGCTCAAAAGAGGGATTAATTGTGATATATGTAAGGGTGCTCATTCTTTACATCTCTGGAACAAATTTGTTTAGTTTGGTACTAGAACGTTATGTTGCTGTTGTGAACCCTTTGAAATACTTGACTTTTATGAGGCATCGCCGAGTCATTCAAATGGTTGTAACATCTTGGGGAATTCCTTTTCTTTTCTCTCTTACTTTAGTGTCGATTAGACCTAGTGGAATCGGTCTTGCCAGGACTATGCTCGGCTACTTGGGTTTGCTTTTCGAGATAATCTTGTGCGTAATTCTAATTTTTTTTCTTGCATCTATGTTTCTTGTTATTTACTCAAGAGATCGCATTTTAGCTAAGCAATTACGGTTTAATCATAAGGTGGCTAGAGCTAAAACTCAGAACAAGGCGTCAGCGGTAAGATGGGTGGCTTTGATAACGTGTGTGTTTCTATCGTGTTACGGAATAAAGATGCGTTGTAGTTTATTATTTTTGACTGGTCAATCATGTAACGATGTTCATTACAAAATACCTCTACAAGTTATTAACTCCGGAATAAACCCTATAGCTTATGCTTTCTTCAAAAGAGATATACAACAAGAATGCAAAAGACTTCTCTTCAAAAAGGCGTCGTTAATAAACAACAGAACAGATCCGACGCAAGAAAAACAGAGTAGTTAAGAACGACCATTAAAAATAAATTCAATGGAAACGTGGTTTGGGGTTCTCGGCTGGTTCTTCTGCATCATCGCGATGGTTGTAAATGGATTTGTCTTCTACCTTGTCTGCAGTCAACGTCAGCTTTGCACCAAAACCAACACATTTGTCGTTTCTTAAGCGGTGGCTGATTTTGGTGTTGGGATGTTCGCTGTTCCTCCTCGCTTTTTCTGCAACCTTACAACCGAATGCAATCCACGCTTTGAAACCTTTGAAATATTTGACTTTAATTTGCAGCAACATTTACTTTGGGGTAATTTTTTTTCTTTAAACCATTGAAGCTGACTTGTATTTTGATATAAGAAACATCTGGTTCTTAAAAATATGAGCTTGCCTTGCATAATAAAATAAAAAGAGTGAAAACATATCATATTCCTTGTCAATTGATGTGTCCGGTTCTGTGACAGATCGCTTGATCCACGCGTAGTTCAATCCGACGACACCATACAAAATATGGTTAGAATCTTAACGTTGACAAAGAGCTGTATGCAACATTTCGTTGGCATAGTATCCGTCCATTCCTAGATAGATGTCGTGCTTCGAGAACTTTCGACCTTCAACAATCCACTTGAAACCTTGACCTAAAGCAATTTCTTGCCTAGTTTTACTATTGATCTATGAACGAATATTTTGCAAGGAAGTCTTTCGCGCAGCAATCTTCAAGCGCAAGGTTGTTGGTTGATGCTCGACTGCACGTTTCTTTCTCCTATCCTTTTCTTTGGCTTTCACCTTTTATTGGAAATTGGAAAAAGTACACCTATTACTTCGACCGTAATTTTCTTAGTCGAGGCAGGTGTAGTTTGAAGTATAGGAGAGACCTTTATCGCGAAATTGCAAGGGAATCGAAAAATGAAATGGAAATAAATTAGATAATAAAATAATAAAATGAAATGGAAATAAATTAGATAATTTGGAATTTAGCAGTGGCTCTTCGAAAAGTTAGTGTTCGTGCGTTGTCTAATTTGAATCAGGACAACGATTTTAATAACTGGAGATTTATCTACATGCAATAGTTGTGGTATTGCTAGGGTCGCCGCGATATTTTTATCTCTTTATTAGAGTCTACTAAGTCTTAAAAATAGCCAAATATTACTTACGATCGCAAAAAACTAACCGAAAAGCTTTTCGTTGGTATTCAGCCCGTTGTTAAAAGGCGGAAAACTCATTTGAGTGACAAATCATTTAAAAAATTAAAATTCATGAATTTACTATCAGTCTTGCACGTGGAAAGAGCTTACAAACTAAAAAGAAATTCAGCGTCCTTTTCAGCCAGTTTGTGGCCAAGAAAGAGGTAATTTATCAACTTATTAACATGGATATCGTCAGTTCTACGAAAATCGGCGATTGTTTCTTTAAATCTGCAGATCAGAGTGTTGAAAATTTCGACGGCGCGAATTGATCGATGACACTCTGTTCCGACTTTTCCTAAGGTAAATAACTTATGTATTAATACAAATTGGATTCAAGTACAGTGTTCTTCTTCTTTTTGTTACCGTTGAAAATTAAATTACAGAGTGACATGTAGAAGGGGGAACTTATTAGACAGTACAGCACGTACGCTGTAAGACGAACTTCTGCCCATTCGTAGTCGCCATGACAGTTTTTATTGAACCAAGTGACTCCTGAGGCAGCAGCGAGAAATTTTTTCTTTCATTGTTGTTGTATTGATCGCTTATTTACTTATTCAATTCCTATTTTAATTTTAAACGTATTTATACAGTATACACATCGTGCTCAGAGTTTTAGTATTAAGGTAACTGAAGATGGTTTTGATAATTTGAAACAAATTCTATGATGTATCGACACAAACACACTGTTCCCTTGAAAATGGTATCAAAATATTATGAAATTATTCTTAACATTTAAAGGTTTTATTTTTTTCATGACATAAATGGTTATGAAAAATATAGCCTCGCTTTGCCTTTATTTGCTCGGTGACCCCTATTTTATGTAGATAAATGCATAAGCATGCTACGATTCACCTTTCTGGGCGCTTTCTCATTGGGAGGAAGGTGCTTGATCGAGGGGGTTCTTATTAACAAACTATTAACCTGTGTTGATTTAGCTGTGGTTGAAGTTTAAAGAGATACAAATTAAGTGTCAGTAGCAACAGGTTTTCCTTGTATCCCTATTATCTAAGAAAGGAAGTGAGGCAAGAAGAGGGTGCTTATTCAAGGTGGGAAGGGGGTGGTTGTTCAGTATGTTGCACATCTCCGCGCTTTTATGTTTGGTCTACATTCAACGCCCGAACCTTGATTAAGTGAATGTGTACAATTCAAAACTAACTACAGTCGAAAACAAAGAAAAGAAAATCACAAAAACAAGGAGACAACTTCGATTTCTAGAATTGTTAATGTTTTGGATGCCTATCAAATGATCATTATTGCAATCTTCTGTAAGGCTATCTCATTGAGATGGATTTAACTGGAAGTTTAGAACACGGTTTCTGTGAATCAATTGATTCTAAGATTAACTTCAAGACTATATGCTGGAAAAATCCTCAAAAATTTATTTTTAAGCAAATTTTCATCAATAGCTTGAATTGTAAAATTTTTTAACAGAAATAGGTAAAGAAGAATAAAGAACTCGGAGCCGAATGATAAATATTTTGGCTTTTGAGGAGAAAACCAATTTGAAATAGACCGGTCCCAATTTGATGCTTTTCAAGTTTTCCCTGGAGTTCATTTTTTTAAAAATCTACACACAAGCATAGGTCGGGGAGTGTGTTTATTTCCCTTCTCTGTTTAATTTTTTTGGTAAAAATAAGACCTTTTTGCCGTGCAGCCTGATTATCAACTGTCTTAGCTCTTGAGGCTAAACTAAAGTCAAGAAGTATTTTTCAAACACTGGTCTTTCTCTAAGTCTTTTCAAAACTCGTTTCTATATCCATTATAAGTCTTATACTCTGACGACATACGTTTTCTAAATTCGAAAGTTTTTAGATAATTTCAACAACAGTCTTGAAGATTGATTGCTGATCTGATTGCTTTTGTTCAGATTTCTACTTTAGGTTTCCTAATTTATTTGTTATCTTATTTTATTTAAAAAGAAAAAAGCATTTTTTCTTTTGGAGCCTTATTGTCAAATGTATCAGCTTTTGATACAATAACCAAACTCGAAGAGTTTGCCTCAAAAATTGATTCTCTAGAAGTTGTTTTCCCCATAATTCATTTATATATTTTAAAATATATGAGTTGATCCACTGATAGATTTTATTAAAAGAAAACGTTTGACGCCTAATTGTCAAGTGTTTTAGCGAACAAGGAGTAAGTCTGTTCCATAGTTTTTTTCTTAAATTCGATTCAGTTTTCATTTGCTTTTTAATTTTCTTTTATTCAAAGCTGGAACCTCTTTAAAACCCATGACAATTGATTATTTTAGCTTTTGTGATTAATTCAAAAGAAAACTTGGAGTCTAATTGATTTCAAATTATTCCAACTATTGAGACTAAAACGAAACCCTAGGAGTTTACTCCAAATATTAGTATTCCCCAAATTATTTCACACCTAATATCTATATCTCTCCCCAACCGAATTCAACACACACCGATGAATTGAACTTTCCCCAATATTTACCTAGTGTCATTTTTTCTTTTATTGTTTTCTCTGATAACAACTTTTCTAAAATAAACCTTTAAACTCTTGGGCCCAGTTTTATAAAGGTCAGAAAACGCCAACAAACAGATAAATTGCTATCCAACAGATAAGTGACAACAAAAACGTACTGCACTATGCACCAGATAAAGATTTATCCACTGGATAGAGCTATACCACCTTCCAACAACCGGTGACTAGGTGGAGAGGGACATTATTCGTTTATACTCTTAGGTGGAGAGGAACAGTATTTATTTATACTCTTGGGTGGAGAGGGACAGAATCCATTCATACCCTTGAGTGGAGAGGGACAGTATCTAATTATACTCTTGGGTGGAGAGGGATAGCATCCATTCATACTCTGGGGTGGAGAGGGACAGTATCCACTTATACTCCTGGGTGGGGAGGGACAGTATCCATTTATACTCCCGGGTAAAGAGGGACAGTATCTATTTATACTCATGGGTGAAGAGACGTAGTGTAAGTATTTTTTTTTATAGTTTTGCCCAAGCACTCAACATAATGCCCCGGCCAGGCCTTGAACCCAACCCTTAAGATCAACCGCGTTTCCTGTAGAGAGGAAGGAAGCTTGCCGTTAGGTTCTCTTTATTAGCGTCGCAGGACGCGCGTTTCTTAGCCCGCCGTAAGATTTGAGAAGAGTCGGGGAGAAGTTTGCCTTGGGCGTGGTTCTAATAATGAGGTCACAAGTGCCAGGCCCCTTTCAGACCTCTGGCTGGCTCGCGTTGCTTAAGGCCTTTTACTTCCCGGCGGGCGAAGAAAAGCCCGCGCCGAAGCGATAATAATGATGGTGTGCTCGCATAACTTTCTCCATTTTAGTCGGTTAGATATCCAGAGGTCGGCTGATTTTGTAGATTGAAGTGTCTCGCACTTTTTTACGATGTCGTGGTCACGTCTTTTTTGTTTCCATTTTTTAGGCACGAAATGCAAACTTTAGGCATAATTTTAAAGGATACCTAGGCCTGTCAAACCAAATTCTTAACGTTACCTGGTCAGAGTTTCAAGAAGGACTTTTGAATGTAGGTAACCTGGGTATGATTTAGCTGCATTCACTTTAGAGAGTAAGTTGAATTATAGAGGCATTATGATTGGTAAAACGGTTGCCTTTTCACGGCGATTCATTTTCTTTTTTTTCAGGAAAGAGATTGCATAGTTTGGAACGTCAACCGCTGTTCACAGCAATTCTTGATTTTCTTTATCCAGGTAAAAGGCCTTGACGACATACGCAACCAACACACGTAGTATACCTCCGAAAAGCCATTTTCCGTTCTCTGCTCAGTCGAAAGGCAACGCCTGTAATCCATTATAAGTGACCTCGGCACGCTTATACTCAAACTGCGTGCGTATCTGTTGGCGTCCCCATGGCAGCAAGATACTGGCACAGGGCACGTGGCTCATCCCGTAACATCATGTGTAATACTCGTAAAGTATTCAACAAAACATTCTACCTTTCTCTTCACAGCTGAGATGTTTTCGGAAACGATATTTTTCTCAAGTAATTCTTCGTTCACAGTAGTTCGGAACTGAAGAATGTGATAGATGAAACAGGGGTCTGTTGAATATACTCAGTTGCGGAGCTAAAAAAAAATCTTGTTTTTTATCTTTATGTTTTGCGCCCTAATCATTCACCTTTTTCCGCGCTTCAATTAATTTCCTTGTTTTTTATCTTAATTTTAATTGGCTCCTTGTGATAGTTTCTTTGTCTCAGATTGGACGTTGTGATCGTTTCTGTGTTGGTTTCATAACACATACGAGAAAAGCACTCTGATGGAATAAATGGTTTTTTTTTTTCCATCTTTCTGTCATCTGCGAATCAGCGATGGGTTCGTACTGCTACACAAAAAGGGTGCATTTGGCGTGCAGTGCTCTCTGAATAATGGTGATCTGCTTATTTTAAGTAGAAGAGGTGGAAGAAATTTTCAAAAATGGATTCGTTTTCAACCAATCAGGGTGACGCACATAGCTTTTTCATGTATATTATTACAGGCAGATAGAGAGAGAAATTTCGGATTAGGTTACCGACGAATAAACACCGACCCGCAAATAGTAACAGGAAAGGCAAATGAGAGGTTTGTAAGCACGCCAAGCGCCAAAAAGCAAAGAAAGCACTCGACTACGTCTCGTGTTTCCCCATACATTTCATCTGTGCTCCAGCTGCTGCTTGTATTTGTTAACGTCACTCATTTGATATTAATTTCAACCGATTCCCGCTTGAAATTATTGTTATTTGAAACATGTGTTGTTCTTGGCCAAATAGAGGCTAATTGCCACTAAATAAAGACGGAATAAACGGTAAAGTATACGCTTTCTTCAAAAGAGATATATGGCAAGAATGCAAAAGGCTTCTCTTAAAAAAGCGTCGTTAATTAACGACTGAATAGTTCCGACGCAAAAAAAAACATTAGCTGATGCATATACTCAAAACTTTCCCAGATTCCGCGGACTTCTCGTTCAGAATCTATTCGTGACATATTAATTCTTATCTTTATTGCTGTTCAGTTAAAAAGCTTCCGATGAAACAAAGATAAGTCACTTTTTTAAGGGAAGTAGTGTTAATATTACATACGTCTCTAATATTTAAGACCACATATTGATTTTAATTTACAGGCCGTACTTTACTGGGGAAAATGTTTTTCTTAAATTAACCATTTAGGCTGTCATATATTTTAGTCCTAAAAACATCTGGTTCTTATAACTAAATTAAAAAATATCATTTTCCTCCTCAATTTCGCTGTGTTTTTACAACAGTCCGCCAGTCCACTGTATGTTCCCTTCAATGTTTTGGAGTATTAAGCTCTTGTTGATGAATTACATGATAACTTTGAAACGATAAATGCTGGAAAACGAGAGCTGACTTGCCTGACTTTTCCTTAACGACAGTCGATTTGCATATGTGCAACTTCCCCATGAGCTGTGTTTAATTTAGCGGGGAATTGACCACCACCTTAAATAGTCAATACCGATATAAGAGTTTATTATCTTCAATTGATAATCAATTATGGAACGATTTTCGTTACAAAATACTTCTACAAATTATTAACTCTTATAACTATGAGCTTGCGTTTAATGATACATAATAAAAAAATATAATTTTCCTCCTCAATTTTGCTGTGTTTTTACAACAGTCCGTGATTCCGCTGTATGTTCATTTCGATATTTTAGAGCATTATGTTCTTGTCGAAAAAGTACATCAATAATAAATTTGAAACGATAAATCCTGAAAAACGAGAGCTGAATGGCCTGACTTCTCGTCAACGACAGTCGATTTGTGTACGTGCAACTTCCCCATGAGCTGTCACGCATTAATTTAACAGGGAATTGTACCTTTGTTAGTCAAAGCCGATATTAAATTCATTGATATCAATACTTTTAATTTCCTGTTTTCACTTGGAAATTTTGTACATTTGGTAGCGTAGGTCACAATGATATAACATTTCCAACACTTTTTTTATTCCATGAAAAATTATTAACTCTTATAACTATGAGCTTGCGTTTAATGATACATAGTAAAAAATATAATTTTCCTCCTCAATTTTGCTGTGTTTTTACAACAGTCCGTGATTCCGCTGTATGCTCATTTCAATATTTAAGAGCATTATGTTCTTGTCGAAAAAGTACATCAATAATAAATTTGAAACGATAAATCCTGAAAAACAAGAGCTGAATTGCCTGACTTCTCGCCAACGACAGTCGATTTGTGTACGTGCAACTTCCCCATGAGCTGTCACGCATTAATTTAACGGGGAATTGTACCTTTGTTAGTCAAAGCCGATATTAAATTCATTGATATCAGTACTTTTAATTTCCATTTTCATTTGGAAATTTTTTACATTTGGTAGCGTAGGTCACAATGATATAACATTTCCAACACTTTTTTTATTCCATAAAAACTTTTCTTGGAGATTCTCGTCAAGGAAGACCTTCCTTCGACTAAAAATGAATTACTTGACAAGTATTCAAGTCATGCAATCCATCGGTTGTATGTCAAGAGAGACTGTTAAAGGCAAACGCTTTCAGGAAATTTTACAACGTTACGTTTTCTCGGTAAGTCTTTGTGAAATGCTTTTAATTTCTGCTGGTGTGTTTAGCAAACATTTTTCCAAAAAAAAGTAACGCACTTGATCCACAAGTCTTGCACACGATGACCTTTAAAACGAGTATGAAAACGAGTTATTTGGTTGCAACTGATGTGGAACAAGCTGTGGATAACTGCACAAATCACATGGAGATGGAAAATGACATTTTGGAAAGTAGCCGCCAAAAAGTAAGGAAAACATTCCACTACGTCTCGTGTTTTTCTCTCCATCACTTTCGCGCTCTGTCGCTTCCGAAGTGTTTTACGACAACACAAAGCTTAGAGGATTCGTTTATTTGTTAAAACGTCTTTAACTTGAGAGTAACGAGGGGCGAATTACGCTTAACGTTGACCGATTGATAATTTTGAAATTATTAGTATTTTAAAATATTTGGTGTTGGGTAAATTTCGTTTATTCCCGTATTTGAACTATCATGCTGCACTGATATTCTTAAAATAGGACTGCCGTAATTATCCTTTGAATTAAAACATATCAGAAGAAGAAGTCAAAAACGTTCCGTGTTTGTCATCAATTTCTGATTGGTTCATCCTTCTTGAAAGCCAATTAACGGGCGTTCAACTCCGTGCACAAAGCGTCTGACGAAAAACCTTAAAAGTGATGGATGTTTACATCCTTAAATATGACTTAAGTAAACAATAGATAGTAGCTCAATTAGCTTTTACGTAGGTTGGATGGGGCCAGATGGTTGAATAAAAAAAAAAAAAAATATATATATATATATATATAAGCGCAATTTTTTATCATTAAAACCTTTCAAAACACTCTTGGCTTGACCGAAGAAAACAATTGAAAAGTCCTAGACAGCCATTCAGAAGAAATTCTATGGAAACGGGGTTTTGGGTTCTCGGCTGGTTCCTCAGCATTCTCACGATGGTTGTAAATGGATTTGTCATCTTCCTCGTCTGCAGGAAACGTCACCTTCGCACCAAAACCAACACATTCATCGTGTCTTTAGCAGTGGCTGATTTTGGTGTCGGGATGCTTGCTGTTCCTTTACGCTTTTTTTGCAGCCTTGCAACCGAATGTACTCTACGCTCAAAAGAGAGATTAATTGTGACATTTGTAGAGATGATCATTATTTACACCTCTGGAATAAACTTGTTTAGTTTAGTACTGGAACGTTATGTTGCTGTTGTGAAACCTTTGAAATATTTGACTTTTATGAAGCGCCGTCGAGTCATTCAAATGGTTCTAACATCTTGGGGAATTCCTTTTCTTTTCACTCTTACTTTAGTGTCGTTGATTAAACTTAGTGCAATCGATCTTGCCAGGACTTTCAGCAGCTACTTGGGTTTGCTTTTTGAGGTAATCTTGTGCGTAATTCTTATCTTTCTTCTTGCATCCATGTTTCTTGTTGTTTACAATCTGAACTCTAGAGATCGCACTTTAGCCAAGCAATTGCGGTTTAATCAACTGGTCGTTAGAGCTAAAACTCAGAACACGTCAGCAGTAAAATGGGTGGCTCTGATAACGTGTGTGTTTTTATCGTGTTATGGAATAATGATGCGTTGTAGTTTGTTACTTTTAACTGATAATCAATCATGTAACGATTCTTATTTCAAAATACCTCTACGAGTTATTAACTCTGGAATAAACCCTATAGCTTATGCTTTCTTCAAAAGAGATATAAAACGAGAATTTAAAAGGCTTCTCGATCTGCAGAAGGCGTCGTTAATAAACAATAGAATAGTTCCGACGCAAGAACAACAAAGTAGTTAAGGACAGCCATTAAAAAGAAATTCAATGGAAATGTGGTTTTGGGTTCTCGCTGGTTCTTCTGCATCATCACGACGATTGTAAAATGGATTTGTCATCTTCCTCGTCGGCAGTCAACGTCAGCTTCGCACCAAAACCAACACATCTGTCGTTTCTTAAGCGGTGGCTGATTTTGGTGTTAGGATGATCGCTGTTCCTAGCTTTTCCTACAACCCTACAACCGAATGCACTCTACGCTCTGAAACCTTTGAAATGCTTGACTTTAATCATGATTTGCTGCAAAATTTACTTTAGAGTAATGTTTTTTTTCTTTAAACCATTAAAGTTGACTTGTATTTTGATGTAAGAAACATCTGGTTCTTAAAAATATGAGCTTATCTTGCATAATGAAATAAAAAGAGTGAAAACATATCATATTCCATGTCAACTGATATGTCCGGTTCTATGATAGATCGCTTGATCAACGCGTAGTTTAATCCGACGATACCATACAAAATATGGTTAGAATCCTAATATTGAAAGAGAGCTGTGCATAACATTTCCACCAGGTCCTCGATAGATGTCGTGCATTGGGAACTTTCGACCCTCAACAATCCCTTTGAAAAGTTGTCCTAAAGCAATTTCTTTCCCAGTTTTATTATTGATCTATAAACGAAGGTTTTGCAAGGTAGCTTTTTGCGCGGCAATCTTCATGTTCGTAGCATCGCTTATGACCATTGTAGCCATCTGTTTCATCCAACCTCCTCTCCCTCCCCCCACAGGGGATAAATGACGACCAGTCTCATGGAGCCAAGTTTTGTTACAGAGAAGTCAAGAGAGTAAGTCAACAGTTGATATTCTCTTGAAAGGTTGAAAAGCGTACGGGTCGTCCGCTGGTACCCCGAGATAAATGATCCTCGTGAGGATGAGCGCGAGGTTGTTAGTTGATGCTCGACTGCACGTTTCTTTCTCCTTTCCCTTTCTTTTTTCTTTTCCTTTCATCCTTTATCGAAAATTGGAAAAAAATACACCTATTCCTTCGACCGTAATTTTCTTCGCCGAGACAGGTGTAGTTTGAAATAAAGGAGAGACCTCTATCGCGAAATTGCGAGGGAATCGACAAAAATTATCGCGATTACAGGGAGTTCAAGCAAACTGATAGTTAATAAAACAAAATAGAAATAAATGTCATTGAGATAATTTGGAATTTAGCACTGGCTTTTCGCAAGGCTACTGTTTGTGCGCTGTGTCCAAGTCTAATTTGAATATGGACAACGATTTTAATAACGGTTGCCGTGATATTTTTACCTCTTTATTAGAGTATACTAAGTCTTAAAAATAGCCAGCTATTGATTACGATCGCACAAAACTAACCGAGAAGCTTGTCGTTGATATCCAGCCCATCGTTCAAAGTCGGAAAACTAATTTGAATTAAATATCATTTTCAAAAATTAAAATTCGTGTATTTGCCATCAGTCTTGCACGTGGAAAGAGCTTACGAACTGAAAAAAAGACATTTCAGCGTCTTTTTCAGCCAGTTTGCGGTCAATAGTAAAGACATTTCGACCCTATGAACTTGGATATCGTCAGTTCTGCCAAGAGCAGCGACCGTTTCTATGAACCTGTAGATAAGGGTATGGAAAATTCGACGTCGCGACTTTATGGATGATGCTCTGTGCCGACTTTTTTTTTACAAGTTAAATAACTTTTGTATTAATACATACTGGATTTAATACAGTGTTCTTGTTGTTATTGCTACCTTTGAACATTAAATCACAGAGTGACACGTTGAAGGGGGAACTTATTAGACAGTACAGCACGAACACTGTAAGGAAAAACTCCTTCCTATTCGTAGCCGCCATGACAGTTCTCATTGAGCCCAATGACTCCTATGGCACCTGCGAGAAATTTGTTCTTTCATCGATGGTGTCTTGATAGCTTATTCACTTATCCTTTCCCTATTTTTATTTTTCAACTCATTTCAATAATATACACAATCCATCGTGCTCAGTGTTTAAGTATTAAGGTAGCTGAAGATGGTTTTAATGCTTTTAAACAAATTCTATGATGTATCGACACAAACACACTTTTATCATGTTCCTTTGAAAAATGGCGTCAAAGCATTATCAGATTTTTCTTAACATCTTAAGGTTTAATTTTTTAGTTAGATAATGGTTGTCATAGTAACGATACAGCCTTGCTTTCGCCTTTATTTTCTCGGTACCCGCTATTTTATATAAAAATTGCAATAAGCATGCTACGATTCATCTTTTTGGGCGCTTTCTCATTGGAAGGAAGACGCCTAATCGAGGGGGTTCTTATTAATAAACCATTAACCTGCTCTGATTCAGCTAAAGTTGAAGTTAAAAAAGATACAAATGAAGTGTCAATAGCAACTGGTTATCCTTGTATCCCTACCATCTAAGGAAGGAAGTGAGACAGAAGGAGGAGGTGGGGAGGGTGGTTGTTTATATATTGGCCAAGGGAGTGGGCGCTTATCCGGGGAAGGGTGCTTATCAGAGTGTGGGCGCTTATTCGAGGAAATACGGTACATGCAGTTCAGAGCCATTTCATTTTCCAGATGATTCAAGGTGGCTCTGTTTCAAGGAAACAAATGAAAAGCGTGGGAGCTAACATCCGACAAAGAATAAATTTTCAAAAGTATGTGTATTTATATGTTAATATAAATGTGATCACCACTTTTAAGCTTTTGATCAGAATAATAATGATTTGCATTTACAAATAAAGAGTTCTCACCCGGAACGATAGGCATGCGCATATTCACAATATATTTTTCTTTAGAGGGGCGTCAAGCAAACACGAAAAAATCTGGAAGTAAAGAAATTAAAGGGAATAAAAGGAAATTAGGATTCTTTCTTACCAGGTTAGTTACTTATTACCTTTTTGATAACGAATTAGCTATCCGCGCTTCTATGTTTGGTCCGCGTCAGTGAACGCTCGAACCTTGATTAAGTGAATGTGTGCAATTCAAAACTAACTACAGCCGAACACGAAAGAAAATCACAAACAAGAAAACAAGTTCGATTTCTAGAATCGTTTATATTTTGGATACCTATCAAAAGATTATTTACAATCTCCTGTAAGGCTATCCAATTGAAATGGGTTTCACTGGAATTGTAAACACGTTTTCTGTTAGTTGATCGATTCTAAGATTAACTTCAAGGACTAGATGTTTGGAAATTCTCAAAAAAGATTTTGAAAGCAAATTTTCATCAATAGCTGAAATTCTAAAAATTTTTGAACAGAAATAAGTAAAGAAGATTTTGGCGTTGGAGTATTTGCTGCTCCTTCACGTTTACTCTGTAGCATGGTAAATGAGTGCATCTCCGATAAAAAAGCAAGTTTACATATAATGAGAGTATGGGTGTTCTTCGTTTGTGCTTCAGTAACAATCTTGTTTAGTTTAGTACTGGAACGCTACATTGCAGTAGTGAAACCTTTGAAATACTTGACTTTTATGAAACGCCACCGAGTCATTCAAATGGTTTTTACATCTTGGGTAATTCCTTTTCTTTTCACTCTTTCTTTTGCTTTATCTCGGTTCGTTCTATCCTGCGGTGACTATCGTCGGCTATTTGTATTTGCTTTCCGAGATAATCTTGTGCGTTATTCTAATCTTTTTTCTTGCATCTATGTTTCTTATTGTTTACAAGCAGAACTCTCGAGATCACACGTTAGCTAAGCAATTGCATTTTCATCATCGTGTCGTTAAAGTTCAAACTCGAAAAAAATCAGCTGTAAAATGGGTGGTTTTGGTAACGTTTGTGTTTCTATTGTGTTACGGAATATTCTTGCGTTGTAATGTATTATTTTTAACTGGTCATAAATCTGGTAGCGATTTTTATTACAAAGTACCATTACAAGTTATTAAATCCGGAATAAGCCCAATAGTTTACGCTTTCTTCAAAAGAGATAGAAAGCAAAAATGCGGAAGGCTTTCATTCAAAAGGCGTCGTTTATTAACAACTTAGTAGATCAAGCGACGCAAAAAATACTTAGCTGATGCATTAACTTAAAACTCTCCTATATTCCAAGGACATCCGATTCTGGATCTATCTGTGATGTCTTAATTTTCATCCTAATTGTTTTTTAGTTAGAAGCTTTAAAAAGCTCAAACGAAGAGTAGTCACCTGTTTAATAAAATACAGTGTTGATATTACAGTTATTTCCATCGAATACACGAGGCAGTACTTTGCTGGGGAAAATGTTTTTCTTAGATTATAGAAGCTTATTTGCATTTTAGTCTTAGAAACGTCTGGGTCTTGCGTTATATATTTTAATGATATAGAGTTAAAAAAACATCATTTTCCTCCTCAATTTTGCTGTGTTTTTACAACAGTGCGCCAGTCTGCTGTATGTTCCCTTCAACGTTTTAGGGTATTATGTTTTGGTTGATGAAGTACATCAATAATAACTTTGAAACGATAAATGCCGAAAAACAAGGGTTGAATTGCTTGAATTCGATTTGCTTACTTGCAACTTCCCCATGAGCTGTGTTTAATTTAGCGGGGAATTGACCATAACCTTTGATGTTAGTTTCATTGATATAAATACCTTTAATTTCCCCTATTCGTTTGGAAATTTTTCACATTTGGTTGCGTAGGTGACAACAGTATAACTTTTCCAGCACCTTTTTATTCTATGAAAACTTTTCTTAGAGATTCTCGTTAGAAAATATTCGTTCGACTTAAAATGAATTATTTGACAGTATTTTAGTCATGTAATTCGTCGGTCTATGTCGTCAAATGCAAACGTTTTTAGGAAATTTTGGAACGTTACATTTTCTTTATAAGTCTTTGTGAAACGTATTAATTTCTTCTTGTGTGTTTAGCAAACAATTTTTCAAAGAAAAGTGACGCACTTGACTCACAAGTCTTGCACATGATGACATTTAAAACGAGTATGGAAACGGGCTGGTTCGTTTCAACTGATGTAGAACAAGCTGTCGATAACAGCACAAATTACAAATTACAAATTACACGGAGATAAAAAATAAAAATTTTGGCAAAGTGACCGACGAAAACACAAAGCCGGCAAGTAGCAACGGGAAAGGAAAACATAGGTCTGCAAACATATCAAGTCCTAAGAAGTAGGGAAAACATTTCACTACGTCTCGTGTTTTTCCCCACATCACTTTCGCGCTCTAGCCGCTTCCGAAGTACTTTACGACCATACAGAGCTTCGAAGCTTCTTTATTTGTGAAAGCCTCTTTAACTTGATAGTAAAGGGGGGGGGGGGGGGGGGGCGATTTACGCTCAACACTGGCCGATTGATAATTTTTAAATTGATGTTATTTAAAATATTTGGTGTTGGCTAAGTTTCGTTTATTCGCATATTTGAACCATCATGCTGTATTGATATTCTCAAAAAAGGACTGCTGTTATTTCCTTTGAATTAAAACACATTAGAAGATGAAGTCAAAATTGTTCCGCGTTTGTTATCAATCTCTAATTGTTTCCTTCTTCTTGAAAACCATTTGACGGGCGTTTAACTCCGTGCACAAAGCGTCTGACAAAAACCTTAAAAAAGTGATGGATGTTTGAAGCCTTAAATATGACTTAAGTAAAAAATAGATATTGGCCTAATTAACGATTACGCAGGTTAGAGGGAGCCAGATGGTTGATGAAAAACTATATCTAAACATTATTTGTTATAATTAAAACCTTTCAAAACACTCTTGGCTTCACTGAAGAAAGCAACTGAAAAGTCCTAGACAGCCATTTAAAAGACATTCAATGGAAACTTGGTTTTGGGTTCTCGGCTGGTTCCTCAGCATTCTCACGATGGTTGTAAATGGATTTGTCATCTTCCTCGTCTGCAGTAAACGTCAGCTTCGCACCAAAACCAACGCATTTGTCGTGTCTTTAGCAGTGGCTGATTTTGGTGTTGGAATGATTGCTGTTCCTTTACGCTTTTTCTGCAGCCTCACAACCGAGTGCACTCCACCCTTAAGAGAGGGATTTATTGTGATGTTTGTAAGGTTGTTCATTTATTACGCCTCTGGAACAAACTTGGTTAGTTTAGTACTGGAATGTTGTGTTGCTGTTGCGAAACCTTTGAAATACTTGACTTTTATGAAGCACCGTCGAGTCATTCAAATGGTTCTAACATCTTGGGGAATTCCTTTTCTTTTCACTCTTACTTTAGTGTCAATTAAACTTAGTGGAATCGATCCTGCCATGACTATGTGCGGCTACTTGTATTTGCTCTTCGAGATAATCTTGTGCGTAATTCTTATATTTTTTCTTGCATCCATGTTTCTTGTTGTTTACTCTAGAGATCGCACTTTAGCTAAGCAATTACGGTTTAATGTGGTCACTAGAGCTAAAACTCAGAACAAGGCGTCAGCGGTAAAATGGGTGGCTTTGATAACGTGTGTGTTTCTGTCGTGTTACGGAATAATGATGCGTTGTAGTTTGTTATTTTTAACTGGTCAATCGTGTAACGATTTTCATTACAAAATACCTCTAGTAGTTATTAACTCTGGAATAAACCCTATAGCTTATGCTTTCTTCAAAAGAGATATACAACAAGAATGTAAGAGGCCTTTCTTCAAAAGGCGTCGATAATAAACAACAAAATAGTTCCGACGCAAGAACAACATTAGCTGAAGCATATACTTAAAACTTTACTAGATCCCGAGGACTTCCGGTTCTGAATCTGTCCGTGACATATCCATTATCATCTTTATTACTGTTCAGTTTAAAAGCTTCCGACGAAACAAAGATAACTCACCTGTTTAAGAGAAGTACTGTTGATATCACACGTCTCTAATATTTAAGACCACATATTGATTATTTTGAGGCCGTACCTTACTGGAGGAAATGTTTTTCTTAAATCAATCATTTAGGCTGGCATGTATTTTAATCCTAGAAACATCTGGTTCTTATAGCAATGAGCTTGCGTTGTATATTTTAATGATATAGAATAAAAAAATATCATTTTCCTCCTCCTTGCTGTGTTTTTACAACAGTCCGCCAATCCGCCATATGTTTCCTTTAATGTTTTACAGCATTATGTTTTTGTTTAAGAAGTTCATCAATAATAACTTTGAAACGATAAATGCTGAAAAACAAGAGCTGAATCGGCTGAATTTTGTTTACGACAGTCAATTTGCATACGTGCAACTTCTCTATTAGCTGTTACGGTTTAATTTAATGGGGAATTACACCTCTGTTAGTCAAAACCGATATTAAATTCATTGATGTGAATAATTTGGAAATATTTCACATTTGGTAGCGTAGGTAACAACATAACTTTTTTATTCCATGAAAACTTTTCTTGGAGATGCCTTCAAGAAGATCTTCGTTCGACTTCAAATGAGTTACTTGACAAGTGTTCAAGTCATGTAATCCATCGGACGTAAGTCAAGATAGCTTTTCAAAGGAAAACGCTTTCAAGAAATTTTAGAACGTTACGTTTCCTTGATAAGTCTTTGGGAAAAGTTTTTAATTTCAGCTAGAGTGTTTAACAAACACTTTTTCAAAGGAAAGGGACGCAATTAAACCGCAAGTCTTGCACATAATGACCTTTAAAACGGATATGAAAACGAGTTCTTTGGTTTCAACTGATGTAGAACAAGCTGTCGAAAACAGCTCAAATTACACGGAGATGGAAGATGAAATTTCGGTAGAGTACGCGACGAAAACACCAAGCCAGCAAGTAGCAACAGGACAGGAAAACAAAGGTCTGCAAACGCCAAGCGCTAAGAAGTAGGGAAAACATTCCACTACGTCTCGTGTTTTTCCCTACATTACTTTCGCGCTATAGACGCTTCCGAAGTGCTTGACGACAACACAGAGCTACGAGGCTTCTTTATTTGTTAAAACGTCTTTAACTCGATTAACACTGACCGATTGATAATTTTGAAATTATTGTTATTTCAAATGTTTGGTGTTGGCTAAGTTTCGTTTATTCGCATATTTGAACCATCATGCTGTACCGATATTCTCAAGAAAGAACTGCTGTAATTTCCATTGAATTAAAACACATACGATGATGAAGTCAAAAATGTTCCGCGTTTGTTATCAATTTCTGATTAGTTCGTTCTTCTTGAAAACGACTTAACGGGCGTTTCACTTCGTGCACAAAGCGTCTGACAAAAACCTTAAAAAGTGATGGATGTTTCCAGCCTTAAATATGACTTTAGTATGACTTAAGTAAACAATAGATATTGGCCTAATTAACTTTTACGAAGGTGAGATGGGGCCATATGGTTGAATAAAAGCTCTATATAAACACAATTTTTCATCCTTAAAACCTTTCAAAACACTCTTGGCTTTACCGAAGAAAGCGGTTGAAAAGTCCTAGACAGCCATTTATAAGAAATTCAATGGAAACGTGGTTTTGGGTTCTCGGCTGGTTCCTCAGCATTCTCACGATGGTTGTAAATGGATTTGTCATCCTCCTCGTCTGCAGGAAACATCAGCTTCGCACCAAAACCAATGCATTTGTCGTGTCTTTAGCGGTGGCTGACTTTGGTGTTGGGTTGCTTGCTGTTCCTCCACAATTTTTCTGCAGCCTTGCAACCGAATGCACTCCACGCTCAAAAGGGGGATTAATTCTGATATTTGTAGAGGTGTTAAGCAATTGCGGTTTAATCAACTGGTCGCTAGAGCTAAAACTCAGAACACGTCAGCAGTAAAATGGGTGGCTTTGATAACGTGTGTGTTTCTAGCGTGTTACGGAATAATGATGCGTTGTAGTGTATTTTTTATCAATGATAATACATCATGTAGCGATTCTTATTTCAAAATACCTCTACGAGTTATTAACTCTGGAATAAACCCTATAGCTTATGCTTTCTTCAAAAGAGATATAAAGGAAGAACTCAAAAGGCTTCTTCAAAAGGCGTCGTTAATAAACAACAGAATAGTTCCTACGCAAGAACAACAGAGTAGTTAAGGACAACCATTAAAAAGAAATTTAAGGGAAATGTGGTTTTGGGTTCTCGTCTTGTTCTTCTGCATCATCACGATGATTGTAAATGGATTTGTCATCTTCCTCGTCTGCAGTCAACGTCAGCTTTGCGCCAAAACCAACACATTTGTCGTGTCTTTAGCGGTGGCTGATTTTGGTGTTGGGATGATTGTTGTTCCTTCACGCTTTTTCTGCAGCCTACAACCGAATATACTCCACGCTTTGAATCCTTTGAAATATTTGACTATAATTTGCAGCAAAATTTACTTTGGAGCAATGTTTTTTCTTTAAACCATTGAAGCTGACTTGTATTTTGATGTAAGAACCATCTGTTTCTTACAATTATGAGCTTGCCTTACATAATAAAATAAAAAGAGTAAAATCTAATATATTCCTTGTCGATTGATGTGTCCAGTTCTGTAACAGATCGCTTAATCCACGCGTAGTTCAATCCGACGATACCAAACAAAATATTATTGTTAGAATCTTAACGTTTACAAGGAGCTGTGCGCAACATTTCGTTGACATAGTGTCCGTCAGTTCCTCGATAGAGGTCGTGCATTAGGGACTTTCGACCCTCAACCATCCCTTAATTGACCTAAAGAAATTGCTTGCTTAGTTTTATCATTGATCTATAAACGAAGATTTTGCAAGGCAGCCTTTTGCACGGCAATCTTCATGTTTGTAGCATCGCTTATGACCACTGGAGCCATATGTATCGTCCAACCCCCTCTTTCTCCCCCACAGGGGATAACTGACGACCGGTCTCTTGGAGCCAATTTTTGTTCTAGAGACATCAAAAGAGTAAGTCAGCAGTTGATATTCCCTTGAGAGGTCGAAATGCGTACAGGTCGTCCGCTGGTACCCCAAAAGAAATGACTCTCGTGAGGATGAGCGCGAGGTTGTCAGTTGATGCTCGATTGCACGTTTCTTTCTCCTTTCCTTTTCTTTTATCTTTTCCTTTCACCCTTTATCGGAAATTGGAAAAAATACACCTATTCCTTCGACCGTAATTTTCTTCGTCAAGACAGGTGAAGCGAAATCGCGAAATCGCGAAAAATCCAAAAACCTTATCGTGATTCCAGGGAGTTCAAGCGAGTTGATAGTTAATGAAATAAAAAAGAAATAAATGAGATAATTTGGAATTTAGCAGTGGCTCTTTGCAAGGCTATTGTTCGTGCGCTGTTTCCAAGTCTAATTTGAATCTGGACAACGATTTTAATAACTGAAGAGTTATCTACATGCAGTAGTTGTGGTATTGCTACGGTTGCAAAGATATTTTTACCTCTCTAATAGAGTGTGATCGCACAAAACTAACCGAAAGGTTTGTCGTTGGTATTTAGACCGTCGTTCAAAGTCGGAAAACTCATTTGAATTACAAATCATTTTCAAAGATTAAAATTTATGAATTTGCCATCAGTCTTGCACGTGGAAAGAGCTTGCGAACCAAAAAGAGAAATTTCAGCGTCTTTTTCAGCCAGTTTGCGGCCAAGAAAGAAGTCATATCGACCTTATTAACTTGAATATCGTCAGTTCTACCGAGAGCGGCAACTATTTCTTTAAATCTGCAGATGAGAGTGTCGAAAATTCGACGTCGCAAATTGATGGACGACACTCTGTCCCGGCTTTTCCCAAGGTAAATAACCTATGTAGTAATACATATTGGAATGAAATACAATGTAATATTTGTTGTTGTTACAATTGAACATTAAATTACAGAGTGACATGTAGAAGGGGGCACTTATTAGACAATTCAGCATGTACACTGTAAGACGAATTTCTTCCTATTTTTAGCCACCATGACAGTTTTCATTGAACCAGGTGACTCCTGAGGCAGCAGCGAGAAATTTTTTCGTTTATTGTTGTTTTATTGATCGCTTATTTACTTATTCAGTTTCTATTTATTTTTAAACTTATTTCAACAATATACACAGTCCATCGTGCTCAGAGTTTTAGTATCAAGGTGGCTGAAGATGGTTTTGATAATTTTAAACAAACTTTATGATGTATCGACACAAACACACTTTTATCATGTTCCTTTGAAAATGGTGTCAAACTATTATCAAATTATTCTTAACATCTTGAGGTAATTTTCATAACATAAATGGTTACCATAGTAACACTACAGCCTCGCTTTTGCCTTTAATTGTTCGGTAACCCCCTATTTTATATACATAATGCATAAAAGCATGCTACGATTCACCTTTCTATGCGCTTAATCTTATTGAAAGGAAGGCGCTTAATCGAGGGGGCTCTTATTAAGAAACTATCAATCAGAAGCAAGGGGTTTTCCTTGTATTCCTACTATTAAAGGAAGGATGTGAGACAGGAGGAGGGCGCTTATTCTAAAAGGAGGGTGGTTGTTTAATATATTGGTCTAGGGAGTAGGCGCTTATCCTAGGTAGGGTGCCTATTAGAGTGTGGGCTCTTATTCGAGGAAATACGACTTGTGCCGTTCAGAGCCATATTATTTTCCAGATGATTTAGGCTTTGTTTTCAAGGAAACAAATGAAAAGTCTGGGAGCTAAGATCCGACAAAGAGTAAGTGTTTAAAAGTATCTGTATTTATATGTCATGATAAAATGTGATCACTTTGAGCTTTTGATCAGGATAATAATGATTTGCATACATAAATAAAGAGTACCCACCGAACGATAGGCACCCACGTATTTACAATTTATTTTTCTTCAGAAGGGCGTCAGGCATGCATGAAAAAGTCTGGAAGTAAAGAAACAAAAGGAAATAGAAGAAAAGCAAGATTCTTTCTTACCAGGTTAGTTACTATTACCTTTTTGATAACGAATCAGCTATCCGCGCTTTTAAGTTTGGTCTGCATTGAACGCTCGAACCTTGATTAAGTGAAAGTGTGCAATTCAAAACTAATCACACTCGAAAACGAAAGAAAATCACAAACAAAAAAATAAATTTGATCTCTAGAATGGTTGATGTTTTGGATACCTATAAAGACATTTTTTACAATCTCCTGTAAGGCTATCCAATTGAGATGGATTTCACTAGAAGTTTAAAACACGGTTTCTGTTAATAAATCGATTCTAAGATTGACTTCAAGGACTAGATGCTTGAAAATGGTCAAAAATTTATTTCAAAGCAAATTTTCATCAACAGCTGGAATTGTAGAATTTTTGAACAGAAATAAGTAATTTTTTGTGTTCTTTCTTTTTTTTCAATAAAAACTTTGTTTTGGCCATGCAGCTTGATTGTCACTTGTCTTAGCTCTTGAGGCTAAAAAAAGGATTATTTTTCAAACATTTTTCTTTCTCTAAGTCTTTCCAAGACTCGTTTCTATATCCATTATAAGTCTTATACTCTGATGATGTAGGTTTTCTAAATTCGAACGTTTTAAGATAATCCAACAACATCCTTGAAGTCTGATTGTAAATTAAAAACCAAACTCAAAATGCCACCAAAATTGGTATTTCGCCAAATTTTTTAGAATCCTCCTTTACGTTTCCGAATTTATTAGTCGCCTTCTTTGTTTTTTTCTTTTAAAAAGGAGCATTTTTGCTCTTAGAGCCTCATTGTCATATTTATCAGCTTTTGGCATTATAACCAAACTCGAAGAGTTTGCCTCAAAAAAAAAAAACTGATATTTTAGAAGTTTTTTTTTCCCAGAATTCATTTAATATATATTTTTAAATATACGAGTTTGATCCACTGATAGATTATTTTCTCACTTAGCTTTTAAGAAACGTTCGACGCCCAATAATTAAGTTTCCTTGCTAACGAGGCTAAAAGTCTTTTGCAAAGTTTTTCTTAAATTCCTTTCAGATTTCATTTGCTTTTTAATCTTCTTTTATTCAAAACTAAAACCCCTTTAAAACCCATAGCACTTGGTTATTTTAGTTTTTGTGTTTGATTAAGTCTAATCGATTTTAAAAATATTCAAACTATTGAGGCTAAAACCAAACCCTAGAAGTGTGCTCCAAACAGTGGTATTTCCCAAATTATTTCACACTTAATATCTGTATCTCTCACCAACCAAATTCAACATGCACCAATGAATTGAACTTTCCCCAATATTTTCCTTCTGTCACGTTTTCTTTTGGTTTTTTCTCTGATAACAACTTTTCTAAATTAGACCTTTATACTCCTGAGCCCAGTTGTATAAACGGCAGATAACGCCAACCAACGGATAAATTGCTATCCAGCAGATAAGTGACAACAGAAACGTACTGCACTATCCACCGGATAAAGATTTATTTATTGGATAGCGTTACACCACCTTCCAACAACCGGTACCCAGGTGGAGAGGGACAATATCCATTTATAGTCCTCGGTGGAGAGGAACAGTATCTATTTATACTCCTGGGAGAAGAAGGACAGTATCCATTCATACCCTCGGGTGGAGAGGGACAGTATCTATTTATACTCTTGGACGGAGAGGGACAGTATCCATTCATACTCTTGGGTGGAGAGGGACAGCATTCATTTATACCCTTGGGTGGAGGGGGACGGTATCCATTCGTACTCTTGGGTGAGAGGGACAGTATCCAATTATACTCTTGGGTGGAGAGGGAAAGTACCCATTTATACTCCTGGGTGGAGAGGGACAGTATCTATTTATACTATTGGGTGGAAGGGGGACAGTATCCATTTATTAATCATAATTAAATTAGGCGCCAATCATGGCGGCCACGTTTAGAGTAGCTCTAGTTTCTATCACTATTCTATCCTGTTTAAGCGCTGCATTTCTAAACCATTTATTATCCTTCGAGGCTACTTTTAAATCAAGGTGGGAACCCCTGCACACTGCTGTTCAACTCAAGAAGAAATGCACCTGTATCGTCAAAGATGGTTTTCATCGATCAAGAGTTCCAATGCAGAAGCACACTAAACACGGGTTTGTCTCCTTAGTCATCCCTGGCCACGACCCTCCATGGACATCACGGTATACGTTGATATTTCGACCAACCCCGGTCCTGCTCAATCTATTATCGCCATTGGTAGCCGGCAGAGAGCCACTCGAGATTTAATTCGGCAGCTTGATTCTCCAATTCGCCAAACAACGACCCTACAGTACTCTCGGCGCGAACTGGTGTCGCTCCGGAAAAATTACAGCCTTCAGGAGAGACGGTCAGTTTTATTTAAGAACATTCGAGCGGATGGAATTTTTAAGTACCGAGGGAAACGGTCCAGAAGACTTACTAAAACAAAATTAAATACAGGCCGAAGCAAATATTCTTCAGAAACGAATGAATTTTCAACCTTGAATAATTATTCACAGTCGAACAATCACACCTTACCGGGGCTTTCAGTAATTCCCGTGAGAACAACCACACGCGCCATCTCCAGTAGTTACACAAGACCAAGAACTGTTAATTGCTATAACTCTTCCATCTTGAATGAATCTTTACGGTTCAATAATCACGCTTTACCGAGACTTTCAACAATTCCCGTGAGAGTAACTACGCGTGTTTCCTCGAGCCGTTACACAGAAGAAAGAGCCGTCAATTTCAATAATTTGGCTATTATCAAGCCTAAGAGAAACATCGACGCAAGGAAAAACACCTTGCAGTTCGTACCGTCAATAGCTGTGTCTAATGTAATGAGTTTGGCACCAAAAATAGACGAACTTCGTATTTTTTTGAACACCCACGAGTTTGATCTTTGTTGTATAACGGAGACATGGCTGAAAGATTCTATTGACGACAGCGTAGTTGACATTAGTGGCTACAACATCATACGCAAAGATAGGACCCACAAGCTACATGGGGGTGTGGCTCTATATGTTAAAGATTCCATCAAATTCTCAATTCTACGGGACTATGAGTTTCCTGACCCCGAGGGCCCTGAGGTTTTGTGGGCCAAAATCACGCCCAACCGATTGCCCCGGGGTTATAGCTGCCTTATCATTGGTACAGTATACCATCCTCCACCGCCTGCCAAAGATGAGCCCCTCCTTGATTACATGATGGATTCTCTCTCTAGGATAGAGAGTGATATCCCTGGCGCAGGTATAATTCTCGCTGGCGACTGGAACAGGGCGAATGTTTCACCAGTTATTAAGCAGTTCCGCCTCACGCAAGTCGTCTATTTTCCAACAAGAGGGGATCGTACACTCGACAAAGTGCTAACTAATCTTACAGAACACTACGAGAAACCTTCTCCATTCCCGCCCTTCGGACTATCCGATCATTGTACTGTTGGTTTGTTTCCAAAAATTAGATCGAAGGCCAATATTCCTGCAAACAGAACGGTTACTACACGTGCTGTTAACGCTGAGTCCAAACAGGCTTTTGGTCGTTATATGACGGGGGTCGACTGGTCATTAATCGACACTATAGATAGCGTCCAAGAACAGTATGCTCACTTCAGTGACCTAATTCACATAGGGTTAGATTCTATCCTTCCCAAAAAGCGAGTTAAGTTCCACCGAAACGACGCACCATGGATTTCACCCAAACTCAAGGCACTTATAGCACACCGTCAAAGAGCATATTACCAAGACAACAAACCATTGTTCCACTACTACCGGAACAAAGTAAACAGGGAACGGAAGCTCTGCAAACGCTCTTATTACAACACTAAAGTCAGCGTTTTGACCGAAAACAATCCTAAAATGTGGTGGTCCGAATGTAGGCGGTTATGTGGAATGAACAAAACATCTACAAGTGTCGCAAATCAGCTCCTAGCAAGTAAACCAGCTACCTCAATCAACCTTAAGATCTTGGCTAATGAAATCAACACAGCTCTGCTAGAACCTCAAGCTTCGTTTGACCCACTTTTAGATAATATCGAAACTGTGAGCACTGAGGGTTTTAAAACTCCCATTATTTCACTGGAAGCTACCTTCAAATGCCTTAGTACGGTCAGCTCCTCCAAAGCTGGGGGCCCAGATAATATCCCAAACTGGGTCTTGCGTGATTTCGCTCCTGAGCTCGCTCAACCTCTTCGTTGTATCATCAATTCCTCGATTAGTCAAGGGACTTTACCGGACTTTTGGAAATGTGCAAACATCACCCCTCTTCCCAAAACAAAGATAGTTGAGGATGCGGCGAAAGATTTGAGACCTATTTCACTGACACCAACGTTGTCCAAAATTGCCGAGCACTACGTCGTCCATGAACATGTGAAACCAGCACTTCTGAAACGCCTGGAACCCGATCAATTTGGGTGTATTCCAGGATCCTCCACTGCGCATGCATTGATAAACCTGATGCACAATTGGGCGCAAGCAACAGACGGAACGGGGAACACCGTGCGGATCTTTGCGTTGGACTATAGAAAAGCCTTCGATCTGATAGATCACAGCCTCTTGCTATCGAAACTCTCGACCTACAACATCAACCCTTACATCATTAATTGGATAATAGCCTTTCTTAAAGATAGGAAACAAAGGGTCCAACTTGCACATGATTGTCTCTCAGAGTGGGGATCGGTCCGAGCAGGAGTACCGCAGGGAACAAAATTGGGACCGTGGCTATTCTTGGTTATGATAAATGATTTGAAAGTACCATCAGCCAGTGATTGTATAAAATATGTAGATGACACGACAGTGTATGAAATCATAAGCAAGGGTGGTCCTAGCAATGCTCAGTCTATGATAAACGAAGTAGCTACCTGGTCAACACTTAACTCGTTTCAACTTCATCCGAAAAAATGTAATGAGCTAAGAGTTTCCTTCGTGCGCTCCCCTCCTTCCTACGATCTCATAGAAATTAATGGCTCTAAGGTTAGCGCCGTTAGTGTCGTGAAATTACTGGGTGTGTATTTTCAAGACAACCTCAAGTGGAACACTCACGTTACTGAGATGATTAAAAAGGCCGCTAAGCGCCTTTACTTTTTAACTCAGTTAAAGCGAGCTAAGGTACCATCACCAGAATTAGTGAATTTTTATGTTGCTTGCATTCAATCCGTCTTACTTTATGGATGTCAGGTCTACCATTATAGTCTCCCCGATTATTTGAGCTTAAGTTTAGAGCGGGTCCAAAAGAGAGCCTTGAAAATTATATACGGTTATGATAATCATTATAGAGAAGAGCTTCAGATGGCAGAACTGAAAACCCTAAGGGATCGGAGGGAAGACCTTTGCTTAAAATTCTTTAACAACATCGTCTCCAATCCCTTGGATTGTTTGTACCACTTACTGCCTTTCGACAACCGAGATCAACTTAGGGAGTTACGACGACGCAGACCATTTAGAGTTTCCTTTAAAACAAATCGGTTCAGAGATACTTTCATTCCAGCAAGCGCAAGACATTTTAATTGACATCTATTACAATTGTATATGGGCCCATATGTAAATTAGTTCCCTTTTAGGTTTGATTTTATTGTATAGTTCTATTATATAATTTGTACACCTTTGTAATTCAGCTTCCAGCTGCTATTAAGGTATTATTAATAAACGTCTATCTATCTATACTCCCGGATGAAGAGGGACAGTATCGATTTATACTCATGGGTGAAGAGACGCACTATAAGAATTTAAGTGCTTTGCCCAAGAACTCGACACAATGCCCCGGTCAGGCCTTGAACCTTGTGATCAACCGCGTTTCCCGTGGAGAGGATGGAAGCTTGCGGTCAGGCTCTGTTTATTAGTGTCGCCGAACACGCGTTTCTCAGCCCGCCGTAAGATTTGAGTCGAGTCGGGGAGAAGTTTGCCTTGGTCTTGGTACTAATAATGAGGTTACCAGTGCCAGACCCCTTTCAGACCTCTGGCTGGCTCGCGTTGCTTAAGGCCTTTTACTTCCCGGCGGGCAAAGAAAAGCCCGCGCCGAAGCGATAACAATGATAATAATGATGGCGTGCTCCCATAGCTTTCTCCATTTTAGTGTTAGATATCAAGAGGTCGGCTGATTTTATAAATTGAAGTGTCTCGCAATTTTTTACGATGCCGTAGTCATGTCTTTGTTGTTTCCTTTTTTGAGGCACGAAATGCAACACTTTGTGCATAAACTTGAAGGATACCTGTCAAACCAGATTGTAAACGTTACCTGGTCAGAGTTTCAAGAAGGACTTTTGAATGTAGGTAACCTGGGTATGATTTAGCTGCATAACACTTTAGAAAGTAAGTTGAATTATAAAGGAATTGTGAGTGGTAAAACGTTCGCCTTTTCACGGCGATTCATTCACAATTCAGATTCAGGAAAGAGATTGCATAATTTAGCACGTTCACCGCTGTTCACAGCAATTCTTGATTTTCTTTATTCAGGTAAGAAGCCTGGACGACTTACATGACCAATACACGGAGTACTTCCGACAAGCCATTTTCCGTTCCCTTCTCAGTCGAAAGGCAGCGCCTGTAATGAGCATCATAAGTGACCTGGGCACGCTTATACTCAAACTGCGTGCGCAGCTGTTGGCGTCCCCATGGCATCAAGACCATGGCACAGGGCACGTAACTCATCCCGCTTAAGACATCATGTGTAACACTCATAAAGTATTCAAGGAATACTCTACTTTCCTCTTCACAGGAGATGTGTTTCGGGAAACGACGTTTTTCTAAAGTTATTCTTCGTTCACAGTACTTTGGGACTAGAGAATTTGTTAGGTGTAACAGGGGTCTGTTGAATATAGTTGCGGAGCTAAAAACTGGTTTTTGTTTTTGTTTTGTTTGTTTTTTTTTTGCGCTCGGTCATTCACGTTTTTCCGCGCTTCAGGCAATTTCCTTGTTGTTTGTCTGAATTCTCATTGGCTCCTTGTGATAGCTTCCTTGTCTCTGATTGGACGTTGTGATGTTTTCTGTGTTGGTTTCATAACACGTAAGAGAAAAGCGCTCTGATGGAGTAAATGTTTTTTTTTTTTTTTTTTTTTTTTTTTTTTTTTTTTTTTTATCTTTTGGTCATGTGCGAATCAGCGATGGGTTCGTACTGCCGCACAAAAAAGATGCATCGGCGTGCTGTGCTCTCTGAATAAAGGTGTTCTCCTTAATTCAAGCAGAAGAGGAAAAATAAATCTTCAAACTGGTAGAACAGTATGTTCAGTTTTTTAGGATTTTAAGCGATTTTAGGCACTAACAAGAAATACTACGGGCTGTAAATGTTACCGGTTACCGCTCTAAAGGAGAACACTATACACTGAAAAACCGCTTGATTAAAAATTGACACTTATGTTTTCGAATTTTTTTCATGTGCGAATCAGCGATGGGTTCGTACTGCCGCACAAAAAGGGTGCATTTGGCTGGCCTTTTTATTTCAGTCGTCAGTAAACTTGTTTGCAGAGGTTATCAGTCGCACTTAGCCGACTTTGTACTAAAAATCAACTTCAACAACTTGTACAATGTAGAATGAATTTGTTAGCACTTGACCTTGACGTCACAAACAAATATACTCTTATGACTTGTGTTATTTATTACGTAGTGCTTTGAGAGACGTCACAATCACATAAAGCAGGACTATATTTGCAGGGCTAGTAACTTAACTTAGCAAAGATATGGTAGACGACTCTCATACTACTAACATATGGCGACTTTGGCGATGTTATTTTTATGAATGAAAGAGAGAAATACATTTTTAAGTTAAGATATGGAGTGAGAGATGATCACGCACACCTTTGATTTTTGTCTTAAGTTTTGCCATCAGACGCATTTTTGGCCTCACCCCCTCCCCCCAACCTCTCTACTCTGTTTCTCGAGCGAAATCGACCAGACCGCTCTTTCGAAAAAAGGCGAGCGCTTTCTGGAAAGTTCACAGCAAAGTTTTCTTGAAGAGTCTTCGTGACAGGTTTTGCTCGTGTTTTTAACACAAAAATTTTCATTAAAAAGTGGCTTTCTTGACCCACACGTCTTGCATGACGTTTAAAACGAATATGGAAACGAGCCCCTAGCCTCAAATGTCACAGAACAACCTGTAGGTAACAGCACAAATTAGTACTGACATGATTTCGAGTGAAATTTGGTGTTAAAAATCGAGTAAATTTTTCAAAGACCAAGTGAGTGCAATTTGTAGTCTTTGAAAATTGTTCAAGTGCCCCTTTACAAGAAATTGCACGAGAAATCATGTTGTTCCTTAGTAATAATAAACAGGAAAAAGACATCTCTCAAAGGCAAGGCAAACGGAATTTTGACAGCGTGCTCGCTATTTGTAATTTGTATTCATGTTCCAGCTTTGCATCCGTGTCACATGACAAATGCACTCGGTTTCAGCCAATCAGAAGCGCGTAAGTTTTTCGTGTATATTTTCAGTATAGGTAACAACATGATTTCTAGTGCAATTTGGTGTTAATAAGCACAAGTAAATTTTTCAAAGACAACAAAACTGTATTCGTGTTACAACTTTGCACTCGTGTTACATGAAAAAGGGATTCGTTTTCAGCCATTCAGACGCGCGTAATTTTTTCATGTATATTATTGCACGCAGATATAGGGTGATATTTCGAATCAAGTTACCGACGAATACACACCGACCCGGCAAGTAGTAACAAGAAAAGCGAATGAGAGGTTTGAAAGCATACCAAGCGCCAAAAAGTAGAGAAAGCACTCGATTACGTCTCGTGTTCCCCCTACATTTCTTTTGTGCTCCAGCTGCTTGTTGTTGCTTTACAACAAAACAAAGCTTCGAGGCTTCTTCATTTGTTAATGTCAATCGTTTGATATTAAAAAGGGGCGATTCACGCTTGAAATTATTGTCATTTGAAATATTTGTTGTTCTCGGCCAAATAGAGGCTAATTTTCACTATTTCAAATCTTATCTGCACTCTGCTGTTGTTTTGAGAAATGAAACACATCAGATGATGAAGTAAAAAATATTCCACTTTTGTTTTCAATTTCTGATTGGTCCATTCTATTTGAAAACCAATGACAGGTGTCAAACTCTGTGCAGAAGGCGTCTGACAGAACGTTCTAGGATGATAAATGTTTGCAGCCCTAAAAAAGTATTCATTGTCCTTAATACTCTTAAAAGTTGATGGGAGCGAGATGGTTTAGGAAAACCCTTATATAAACAATTCTTTTTGCCTAAAACATTTTTGCTGAAAAATTTTCTCAAACAAAAAAATGAATGAAATTGTGGTTTTGTATCTTCGGCTGGTTCCTCTGCATCCTCACGATGGTTGTAAATGGATACATTGCCGCGTTGAAACCTTTGAAATACTTGACTTTTGTGAAGCGCCGCCGATTGATTCAAATGGTTTTTATATCTTGGGGAATTCCTTTTCTTTTCATTCTTACTTTTTCTTGTCAGTTGGACTCAATTCACTCGAACATGCAATGACCATCGTCGGCTACTTGTATTTTCTTTTCGAGATAATCTTGTGCGAAATGCGAAATTTCTTACATCCATGTTTCTGGTTCAATTTACAATCCGAACTCTAGGGATCGCACTGTAGCCAGGCAATTGAATTTTTATCATCGGATCGTTAAAGTTCAAACTCAGAACAAATCAGCTGTAAAATGGATGGTTTTGGTAACGTGTGTGTTTCTCTTGTGTTACGGAATATTCTTGCGTTGAAGTTTATTATTTTTAACTGGTCTTAATGTGGTAACGATTTTTATTACAAAATAACTCTCCAAGTTATTAACTCCGGACTAAACCCTGAAGTTTACGCTTTATTCAAAAGAGATATAAAGCAAGAATGCGGAAGGCTTCTCTTCAAAAGGCATCGTTATTTAACAACAGAATAGTTTCGACGCAAAAAAAACATTAGCTAATGCATACACCTAAAATTTTCCTAGATCCCGAGGACTTCCGGTTCAGAATCTATCCGTGACATATTAATTCTTCTCTAAACTGCTGTTCAGTCAAAAAGCTTCCGATGAAACAAAGATAAGTCACCTTTTTAAGAGAAGTAGTGTTGATATTACATATGTCTCTAATATTTAAGACCACATGTTGTTAATTTTGAGGCCGTAGTTTACTGGAGAAAATGTTTTTCTTAAATTAATCATTTAGGCTGGCATGTATTTTAGTCTTAGAAACATCTGGTTCTTATAACTATGAGCTCGCTTTGTATATTTTAATGATATAGAATAAAATATATCATTTTCCTCTTCAATTTTACTGTGTTTTTTACTGTATGTTCTCTTCAATGTTTTAGAGTATTTAGCTCGTGTTGATAAATTACGTGATAACTTTGAAACGATTAAAAAAAGTGCTGAATTGCCTGACTTTTCGTCAGCGACAGTCGATTTGCATACGTGGAACTTCCCCATGAACTGTGCTTAATTTAGCGGGGAATTGATCATCACCTTAAATAGTCAATACCTAAATAAGATTCATTGATATAAATACTTTTAATTTCCCCGTTTTCATTTATATTTTTTCATATTTGGTGGCGTAGGTAACAATGATGAACATTTCCAACACTTTTTTATTCCGTGAAAGCTTATCTTGGAGATGCTCGTTAAGGAAGACCTTCGTTCGACTAAAAATGAAATACTTGACAGATCTTTAAGTCATGTAATCCCATCGGTCGAATGTCAAGAGAGACTGTCAAACGCTTTCAAGAAATTAATAACGTTACGTTTTCTTGATAAGTCTTTGTGAAATGCTTTTAATTTCTGTTTGTGTGTTTAGCAAAGAATTTTTTTAGAAAAGAGACGCACATAACCCACAAGTGTTGCATATGATGAACTTTTAAACGAGTATGAAAACGAGTTATTTGGTTGCAGTTGATGTTGAACAAGTTGTGAATAAATATAGTTTCTTAGACGTTTTGGTGTGTAGTATTGCTGAGCATTTTTGCGAGTTGTGCCGTATTTTGACGAGCCCGTATGACGAGTCAAAATACAAACAACGCCGTTTCCGAAATGCTTTACAGCAGAACAGTGCTTCGAGCCTTCTTTATTTGTTAAAAGCGTCTTTAAATTGATAATAAAAGGGGGCGATTTACGCTTATCACTGACCGATTGATGATTTTGAAATTTTTGTTATTTGAAATAAATTATTTGTTGTTGGCTAAGTTTCGTTAATTCGCATCTCATTTACACTATCATACTGTCTGATAGTCTCAAAAAAGGACTGCCGTAATTTCTTTGAATTAAAACACATTAGAAGATACATTAAATAAATGTTCCGCGTTTGTTATCAATTTCTGATTGCAATTGGTTTATTGGAAACCAGTAAAGAGACGTCAAACTCCGCGCATGAGGCGTCTGACAAGAACGTTATTAAGTAATGGATGTTTGCAGCCTTGAATATGACTTAATTAAACAGCATATATATTGCCATATTAACTTGTACGTGGGTTGAATGAGGCCAGATGGTTGAATAAGAACTCTATATAGACACAATTAATTTTTTTATCGTTAGAACCATTCAAAACACCCTTGGTTTGACCGAAGAAAGCAATTGAAAAGTCATAGACAGCCATTTCGAAGAAATTCAATGGAAACGTGGTTTTGGGTTCTCGGCTGGTTCCTCAGCATTCTCACGATGGTTGTAAATGGATTTGTCATCCTCCTCGTCTGCAGTAAACGTCAGCTTCGCACCAAAACCAACGCATTTGTCGTGTCTTTAGCGGTGGCTGACTTTGGTGTTGGGATGATCGTTGTTCCCTCATTTTTTTTTCTGCAGCCTTGCAACCGAATGCACTCTAAGCTCAAAAGAGAGATTAATTGTGATACTTTTACGGGTGTTCACTCTTTACACTTCGGGAATAAACTTGGTTAGTTTAGTTCTGGAACGTTATGTTGCTGTTGTGAAACCTTTGAAATACTTGACTTTTATGAAGCGCCGTCGAGTTATTCAAATGGTTCTAACGTCTTGGGGAATTCCTTTCCTTTTCATTTTTACTCTAGTGTCAATTGGACTCATTGCAATCGATCGTATCGAGACTCTCGGCGGCTACTTGAGTTTGCCTTTCGAGATAATCTTGGGCGTAATTCTAATCTTTTTTCTTGCATCCATGTTTTTTGTTGTTTACAATCTGAACTCTAGAGATCGCACTTTAGCTAAGCAATTGCGGTTGAATCATGTGGCCACTAGAGCTAAAACTCAGAACACGTCAGCAGTAAAATGGGTGGCTTTGATAACGTGTGTGTTTCTATCGTGTTACGGAATAATGATGCGTTGTAGTTTGTTACTTTTAACCGGTCATAAATGTGATAATGATTTTCATTACAAAATACCTCTACAAGTTATCAACTCTGGAATAAACCCTATAGCTTATGCTTTCTTCAAAAGAGATATACAACGAGAATGCAAAAGGCTTCTCTTCAAAAGGCCTTGTTAATAAAAAACAGAATAGTTCCGACGCAAGAACAACAGAGTAGTTAAGGACAGCCATTAAAAAGAAATTCAATGGAAATGTGGTTTTGGGTTCTCGTCTGGTTACAACCGAATGCACTCATTGCTTTGAAATAATTGACTTTAATTTGCAGCAAAATTTACTTTGGAGAGACGTTTTTTCTTTAAACCATTGAAGCTGACTTTTATTTTGATGTAGGAAACATCTGGTTCTCAAAATTTTGAGCTTGCCTCGCATAATAAAATGAAAAGAGTAAAAACATATCATATTCCTTGGCAATTGATGTGTCCGGTTCTGTAACAGATCGCTTGATCCACCCGTAGTTATATCCGACGATACCATACAAAATATTTTTAGAATCTTAACGTTGAGAAGGAGCTGTGCGCAACATTTTCTTGACATAGTATCCGTCAGTTCCTAGAGAGAGGTCGTGCTTCGGCGACTTTCGACCCTCAACAATCCCTGTGAAAACTTGACCTAAAGCAATGTCTTGCCTAGTTTTATTATTGATTTATAAATAAATATTTTGGGAGGCAGCCTTTCGCGGGGCAATCTTCATGTTTTTAGCATCGTTTCTGACCATTGTAGCCATCTGTTTCGTTCAGCATCCTCTTTCTGCCCCCACAGGGGATAAATGACGACCGGTCTCTTAGAGCCAATTTTTTTCGAAATTGCAAGGGAATCGGAAAAAAAAAAATATCGCGATTCTAGGGAGTTCGAGCGAGCTGATAGTTAATATGAGACAATTTGGAATTTAGCAGTGGCTCTTCGCAAGGTTACTGTTCGAGCGCTGTTTCGAAGTCTAATTTTGAATCTGGACAACGATTTCAATAACTGAAGAGTTATCTACAAGCAATAGTTGTGGTATTCCTATGGTTGCCGTGATACTTTTACCTCTTTATTAGAGTCCACGTAGTCTTTAAAAAAAGCCAACTATTGCTCATGATCGCACAAAACTAACCGAAAAGCTTGTCGTCAGTATTCAGCCCGTCGCATATCAAACTTATCCCATAGAAAACTGAACATTTGCTTAAATTGGTCCCAAGCCACCGTATTACTCACCTGACATGCGCAGAGCAATTAAATATGCAAAGAGCGCCAATGTTAAAAATGGCGGCCAACAGAGTGAAGCGGGAGCATAAGACTCCGAAGAGATTTATTGACGAATTCGTAGAAGCTAAGACCAAGCAATGCAAGAAAATAAAAACTACGGATAAGAATATTTATCCTGTAGAGATAATATAGGTCGACAAAGCGAGAAAACATGGCAAAATTCATTTCAAAGGGTACTGCGAGAAATTTGACGAATGGAGGCCTTGCGATGAACATAATTTGCCCGTAATGCGATTGGAACCGATGTCAAAACCAATCGATGATTCCTTCAGCGATCGCCAGCAAACTTTTTATGAACGCGTTTACAGGGAGATCAACCGAAAGTTGTGCTCCGGGCGCAGAGAGGATCCAGAAGTTCGTATTGAAATTCAAGTCGATGACGATGTTTTCTATAAAAGTCTTGGGAGGATTTCATCCAAAAAATATCAGAGGAATAAACTAATATATGAAATTCTTTCAAATGAAACTCTGGATTGTTATATCGGCACAAAGTGGAATGAGCGGATCATGAATGAAAACGGCGATTTTGCTTATGTTGTACCAGGGACTGTGAGATTTTGGTTGACAAAAAGAAACCCCATAGTGGAATTTGAATTAATTGGCGATAAATACGTGAGATCTGAAATCGAAGACGGGCATCGAGTCGTTTTTACATGTGTCCGTGGAGATGGCAACAGATGTGGATACAAAAATATGGTCCATCATTAATATATTTGATTTAGCACATGTTTATTGATTTTGATAGTTGATGTCAAAGAATTATTTTACTTGCATGTGAATTACCTTCATAAAATGTAAACATGTGGTTATAAATGACCCATATATTTCAGTCTGTGATTCTGTTGTAATCAATGCAGTAACATTTTTGAAAAAGACTCCTTGAATACTGTATACAAGAAACATTTCACAGGCATAGCAAATTATTCTACACAACGTCTACTAACAGTTTTTGGGTAATACACTCCTTTAATACATTGATATATTATATCATTACTGATTGATTAAATCACATCTTGGCTTCCATTTACCATCTATTTTAACAAGATGTGCACAGTAAGTGGGAGCATCGCATTTGCTGCATTTTGCAGTACATGTTTTGATGGTATGGCCAGAAGTTGAACAGTTTCCACAGTTGTAGCTTTCCTTCACCCTTTCCAAACCAGCAGCTTCCAAAAGCTGTATTCTGTGTTTTTTCAAGAAAAGTTGCTTTAGAGCAGAAACCCCTCTATGATTAGATGATCGAAAGTAGTCCTTTGATACAGTGTTGTTGTACTTCTCCATACCTTGCTGAGTGTAATAAGCTAAATTTTGGTATAGCTTTAAAAATTCAGGTACATGAACATACAAAGAATGCATATATGGTGTTACATCTTTTGCTTGGTAAAGGTCTAAGAATTTTTGAAACCATTTTTTGATTTTGTCCTTGAGGCTAGAGATAGCATCATCTGTAGTGTAATTAAGTTTAAGATCACCCATAATATCTATGAAATTACCCCAAAGGGCTTGCAGCTTGTCCACATTATGAAACTCTGGTAATAGTAAGTGAAAATTAATATGTTGGAAAAGCAAGAGTTTTTCAGGTCTAGTAAGGTCTCTGTACTCCAACTTCTTGCTGTCCCTATTAATTTTCCATTCAAAATTAATTCCAAGTGCTTTTACAAATTTCTCATACCCAGCCATATGTCTATACTTATTTCGACAAAACCCATTTGAAAAAGTAGATACCTTGTCAATGGCATCTTTCCTGCGAAGTTCCCTGATCAGAAGTTCAATTAAATTATCAGATATTCTCAAAAATAAATGTAGTGTATCAATAATTACATGGTCAATAGGAATAAAATCAAATAATGGATTGGTTTTACAATTATATTGCTTAGATTTTGCATACTTACCTATTTCTTGTAAATCTCTTGCCCCAAGAGATTTGTCAGTTATAGACCACTTTTAACTGATGTCAAACCTTTCATTTCCTGGGCACTTACACCAAATACAAGAGAAATTTTGATTAGCAGCCCCTGAACCACAAACACAGGCTAGAAACTTCCAGTCTCCTCCCAAAAAATACTCAATGCTATACTTATGACTATTTACAGTACTTTCTTTTAAATTTGACATTTCATTATTTAGATCAGCAAGGCTTTCTTTAAGATTGTCATAGTTCTCTGTTGTCTTAATTATTGCTAGAACATAGTTCCCTTTTTCATTCATTGCTGCATCCTTTTCATTCAAAATTGTGTATGTGACATTTTCAAGTTTAAGCCTTTTCCCAATGTTGGTACCATCACCACTGAGCTTTACTTTAATAGTAGTAACCTTGTCCAATACTCCATTTTTCTGCAGCCTTTTTATCTGTTCCTCAAGACTCTCCCTGAAAGAAATCTGTACTCCCTCTGCCTCCCCTGGTGTACTTCTCAGATTCCAATTGGCATTTAGTTTATCTAGGTGTTTGCATATTTTATATTTTGTGGGCATGTCTTTACACTTCATGGCCAACTCATGCCAAGCTTCATTAGATATATTCAATTTTTCCTTCAAGTAAACCCACATATTGATGTCATCAATATCATTGTCAGTCAGTTCTCTTGGCTCTGTTTCCAATAGTTGTAACTCTCCCTCTTCTACCAATGAAATAGTTTCATATTGTTGAGTGTCATTATTAAATACCTCAACCTTGGTGGCAATAAAATTGTAGAGGCCTAAAAATGACAGTGCTGAGTGGCAGTCTTCTTTAAATCCTCGCCTTAATCTTGCCTGATGTTGTTTGGTATAATCAGTGAAACGTTTGCTTTTGTTTGGACCTCTTTGTCCCTTTTTTTGCATTCTTGCTGCTTTTTTCGCAAATCTTTTTAATTTTTGTTTGTATTGTTCTTTTCTGTTTTCCGAATCCCTAATAACATCTTCAAACTCCTGCTCAATTTTTCATCTCTTTGCCTGCTCTGCGACTAAATCCAGTTCAGCTTTCCTTTTCTGCCCACGAAGCTGTTGGTTTTCCTCAATCAATGAGTTGTTTTCAAGCTCATGATAAAAAATTTTGAAGGAGTGGTTTTTTGCCTTCCACGCATCAATAAGCTTCTTTATACTTTCCCCCCCACTTTTTGACGCTTTCTTGAACGCTGAATGGAGGAGAGAAATATTTTTCCTGAAGACGTTGAGAATTCTGGAATTTATAACAACTCCGCGAATCTCAGATTCCCTCAATATTTTTTCCACGATTCCCACAATCACAGAATCAGCACTTTCGTCGTTCGGCTCTTGATCAGACTTCTTCGACAGGGAATATATGAGATAGCTGATTAAAAAAAAATCAATTCGGTGAAAAAAAATTGAAAAAAATTAAAAGAAAAAAGAAACAGGTTGGAATACACTTCGATAAACGCAATTTTTACTTACTTGTTTATTTCGTAAGTAAACCAAGGCAGTTTTTCCCCTTTTGGACCATTTGTTTCTTCGCCGAAATCGTTTTGTGCATCTACCGCCACCGCGAGAAGAGCCAGCGAAGAAAAAATCACCAGTGCGTAAACTTCGAGTCCCATTTCCCGAACCCAAACAATATCCAAACCTCATGTATTATACATCAAATTGCGCCAAATTTATTGTTTTTTTCGTATTTCGCGGTAATGACCAGTTTTAGGCATGCGCTTTAGAGTTATAGTCCCAGACTCCATGGCCACTGCTTGCATGTGGCGTGAACCCCTCTTCGACATATCTGAATCGCTAACCATAAGTCTCAAAAACCCGAACGAAATATTTTAATGATTTCCTTCAAATACAGTGGTATAGAAAGCTTATGTACGTTAGTTTTAGAAACTGAAGGTAAGAAAGATAGCAATTCAAATGAAATACACGAAAAAGAGGAAAATGTTCGAAAAGTAGCGTGTTTTTAACTGACCTCAGACTGCGTGACATGTCACGAAAATCTACAGAGGCAGATGTTAAACGTAAGTTTGATATGCAAAGTTGGAAAACTCATTTGAATTACAAATCATTTTCAAAGAATAAAATTCATGAATTTGCTATCAGTCTTGCACGTGGAAAGAGCTTACGAACTAAAATCGGTACAAACACACTTATCACGTTCCTTTGAAAATGGTGTCAAAATATGATTATCAAATTATTCGTAACGTTTTAAGGTAATTTTTTCTGTCATGACATAGATGGTTATCATAGTAACGCTACAGTCTCACTTTTACCTTTGTTAGCTCGATGACTCCCTTTTTCATATATATAAAATTGCAATTAGCATGCTACGATTTCTGCGCGCTTTCTCATCGGAAGAAAGGCGCTTAATAAAAGGGGTTCTTATTAACGAACTACCAACCTGTTCTGATTTAGCTTTAGGTAAAGTTTAAAAAGTTACAAATTAAGTGTCAATAGCAACAGGTTTTCCTTGCATCCTTACTGTCTAAGGAAGGAAGTAAGGCAAGAGGAGGGCGCTTATTCGAGGCGGGGGAAGGGGGTGGTCGTTTAATATGTTGGCCCAGGGAAAGGGCGCTTATCCGGGTGAGGGTGGATATCAGAGTGAGGGGGGTTATTCCAAGAAATACGGTACATGCAGATCAGAGCCAACTTATTTTTCAGATTATTTAAGGTAGCTCTGTTTTCAAAGAAAACAAATGAAAAGTCTGGGAGCTGAGATCCGACAAAGAATAAGTGATTAAGAGTATCTGTATTTATATGTCAATATAAAATGTGATCACCATATTTGAGCTTTTGATCAGGAATAATGATTTGCATTCACAAATAAAGAGTGGTCATCAAACGATAGACATGCGCATATTAACAGTTTATTTTTCTTTAGAGGGGTGTCAAGCATACACGAAAAAATCTGGAAGTAAAGAAATAAAGGGAATTAAAATAAATTTGGATATAACGCGCGCTGTCATTGGTTGAAAGAGCGTGCTCTCTAAGAGTAGAGAGCATAGAGCTGAGCTAAAGCTGTCACGCCATCTGCCAAACTGTATTATGTCCGACCTTTTCCGGGACTTCTTTCCAGCTTTTCTCTCGTTAATTGAAAGTGAAATTTCGGAACGAGCAAGCAAAGGGTTGCAAAAATGCCAGGCGCAGTAATTTACGTTACTGTAACGTGAGCAGAGACAAAAATCCTCAAAGATAAAACAAAATGAACAGTCCGAGGTTTAAAGGTTTTCACGCTCAGTTAGATGGAAAGTTTACGTACGGTAATAAAAATCAAACACAGCTAACACTTGTATAGTATATAAAGTTTCGTGTTCAGAAACAAAACAGAAAAAAACAAGAATGATGAAAAATATAGCTTGGCATAACTGTTAAAATTCCTACAAATTATGACGGTGTCAGAGCGACTGCGATCATGCTGAGGTCTATCGCGGCTAACTCATCATGGCGATCTTCGGTCATCGCAGTGGAGCAAGCCTCAAGAACTACATCGACTACCCTTTGGATGGAAAAATAAGAGCTTGCTCTGATAACCTTTCCGATGCACTGAGTGGAGGGCCACATCAGTTACTGCAGCCGAGGTTTACGGCGCTGTCATTCCGATCGATCTTCATGTCCTGGTGAATTCGGCTGTCGTTCATTCATAAAACACTCGCCTTGAACATTTTGTTTTCTTCTTTTCATGTGAAATAAGTTGCGTATTATTGGGAGCCACCATTGGGCGGAATTTCTCTGAAACTAAAAAACTTCAGGCAAAGGTGTTAAATTCGAAATTCCGAGCTATTTTAGTTTGTAAACTATTGCAGAATATGAACTTTGATGCTTTGACATTTTTGACAGACCATCAGATTATTTGAACCATTCTAACAGGGATTCTGATTGGCTTATTGTAGTGTGATTTATGAGAGTATAGAGCATGCTGACGACACTGTTGTTTTGAAAATTGAAAGTGATTCTTGGGAAATTTAACGGATTCTTTATTATAAAACAAATAGAGAAGCCTTGACTGTGCTCTGTTCTGTTTTATAATAAAGTTCGGATATAACGCGCGCTTTCATTGGTTGAAAGAGCGTGCTCTATGAGAGTATAGAGCATAGAACTGAGCTAAAGCTGTCACGCCATCTGCCAAATTGTAGCATGTTCGACCTTTTCCGGGACTTCTTTTTAGCTTTTTTCCGATAATTAAAAGTGAAATTTCGGAACAAGCGAGCGGGCAAGTAGTAACAGAAGAACCAAAGAAAGGTTTGTAAACATACCAGGCGCCGTTATTTACGTTATTAAAACGTGGGCAGATACGAAAATCCTCAAAGGAAAAACAAAATAGACATTCCGAGTTTTAAAGATTTTCACGCTCAGTTAGATTGCAAGCTTACGTACGGTAATGAAAATCAAACACAGCCAACACTCGTATAGTCTATAGAGTTCAGAGTTCAAAAACAAAACAGAACAAAACAGAAATGATGAAAAATATAACCAAACTGGCATAATTGTTAAAATTCATACTAATCATGACGGTGTCTGAGCAAATATGATCGTGCTGAAGTCCATCGCGGCTCACTTATCATGCCGATCTCCGGTCATCACAGTAAAGCAAGCCTCAGAAACTACATCGGCCGCCCTTCGAGTGAAGAAATAAGAGCTCGCTCTGATATCCTTTCCAATGTGTTGAGTGGAAAGTCACTTCAGTCACTGCAGCCGAGTTTTGCGGCGCTGTCATCCCGAGCGATCTTCATGTTCCGGTGAATTCGGCTGTCGTTCATTTAAAAAACACTCGCCTTGAACATTTTGTTTTCTACCTTGTCATGTGAAAAAACCCGCGTGTTTTTATGAGCCATAATTCGGCTGAAGTTCACCGAACATTTCACTTCAAGATTCTGATTTAAAAACTTCAGGCAAAAGCGTTAAATTCGACCTGCCGAATTATTTTAGTTTGTAAACTATCACAGAGTGTGAACTTTGATGGTTTTTGAACTTTGATGGTTTGACACTTTTGACAGGTTTTGTCTTGTACAGCCAATCAGATTATTTGAACCATTCTAACAGGGATTCTGATTGGCTTATTGTAGCGTGCTCTATGAGAGTATAGAGCATGCTGACTACACTGTTCTTCGCTTTGGAAATAAAGTTTGTTTTGAAAAATGAAAGTAATACATGGGGAATTTAACGGATTCTTTATTATAAAACAAATAGAGAAGCCTTGACTGTGCTCTGTTCTGTTATAAAGCACTTAGGAAGCGGCTAGAGCACTCAAGAAGTGGGAAGAAACACTCGACTACGTCTCGTGTTTCTCCCTACACTTCTTGAGTGCTCTAGCCGCTTCCTGCGTGCTTTATAACAGAACAGAGCACAGTCAAGGCTTCTCTATTTGTTGATTAAAGCACTTAGGAAGCGCTAGCGGATTTGGACCGGGGGTCTAAATCTGGACGGGTTCAAATCTGCTAGAACACCGGAAAACAAAAGGCAGTCGATCGTTAAAAGGTGTTGATAGGCCTGTGCGACTCCTGCCATTCGCTTGCGCTTTTAAATCTCTGACCTGAAAATTCAGCTTTTATTAAAACATATTTCAATGACTTTCCTTTGCGATGTGATAATAAGGGTTAGTTTCCTGTCATTTCCCTGTCTGTATGTTCTTGAGGTTTGGCAAAGCCGGATGAGATGTGTTACAAAAGGTAATATTTTTATGTGTGCGCGCTATTTTCTCTATTTTCAAGTACGTACTGTCTCTCCCGCGGAAGATAACTCCAGAGATACGGTTTTCAAGACCTTATTCTGAGTATTCCCTATTCGTTTAAGCATATTTGAAAATCTGTATGTTTTTTTATTAAACGTTAAGCGTGACGAATTTGGGTTTCTCCTTTCGCGAATACCATATTTAGGCCTTTGAGCGCATGACATAAAAAAAACAGTTCGTGTATTAGAAGGTCGCTGTCTCTTTGTAATACATTTGCATGTCAAGGGTCGATTCCCTGTTAAATAACTCGCGAATTTGATATTATTAACAGAGCCATCGGCTGTGAGCGTGACTGCTGCCAAATGAATAGATTCTTCGGCAAAGCTGTAATTTCGATTCTTTCTGAATCTCTTCAGTTGCCTCCTAACAAGGAATTTGTCACGGAGGAATAACGTGAGTCACGCAGGCCTAAAAACACTTTTGAACTTTCGAAGGAACGGCAACAGACAGTGAATCCTCATTACATTCCACGTTTATTCACGCTATCTTGCTGCTACCAGAGACGTTTACTCGACCGCGACAGGATGCAAATGACTCAATTTTCGTTTTACGACCATAATGCAACGCAATCAGAGTACGCACACCGCCTGCACTGACACGGCAAGTAGTAACAGGAAAGGGAAATGAGAGGTTTGTAAACATGCCAAGCGCTAAAGAGTAAAGAAAGTTCTCGATTACGTCTCATGTTTTCCTCTACGTTTCTTTTGTGTTACGGCTGCTTCCCGCTGCTTTACAACAGAACAAAGCTTCGAGGCTTCTATATTTGTTAACGTCACTCATTTGATATTGAAAGGGGGCGATTCACGCTTGAAATTATTGGCATTTGACATATTTCTTGTTCTCGGCCAAATAGAGGCTAATTCTCACTATTTCACATCTTATCTGCATTCTGCTGTTGTTTTGAGAAATGAAACACATCAGATGATGAAGTAAAAAATATCCCGCTCTTGTTTTCAATTTCAGATTTGTCCATTCTTTTTGAAAACCAATGACAGGCGTCAAACTTTTTTTGCAGAAGGCGTCTGACTGAACGTTCTAAGATGATAAATGTTTGCAGCCTTGAATGCTTCTTAATTAAACATTATCCATTGTCCTTGGTAACTTTTAAAGGTTGATAGGAGCGAGATGGTTTTATAAAACCCTTATACAAACAATTCTTTTTTGCCTAAAACGTTTTTGCATAAAAATTTTCTTTAACAAGAAATTCAAAGAAATTGTGGTTTTGTATCTTCGGCTGGTTTCTCTGCATCCTTACGATGGTTGTAAATGGTTACAATGCCATGTCGAAACCTTTGAAATATTTGACTTTTATGAAGCGCCGCCGGGTAATTAAAATAGTTTTTACATCTTGGGGAATTCCTTTTCTTTTAACTCTTGCTTTTTCTTTATTGTCAGTTAGACTCAATTCATTCAAACATGCCATGACCATCGTCGGTTCCTTGTATTTGTTTTCGAGATAATCTTGTGCCTAATGCTAATCTTTTTTCTTACATCAATGTTTCTTGTTATTTACAATCTGAACTCTAGGGATCGCCTTGTAGCCAGGCAATGGAATTTTAATTATCGTTTCGTTAGAGTTCAAAGTCAGAACAAATCAGCTGTATAATGGGCGATTTTGGTAACGTGTGTGTTTCTATTGTGTTATGGAATCGAATATTCTTGTGTTGAGGTTCATTATTTGTCACTGGTCGTAAATGTTGTAACGATTTTTATTACAAAAAAACTCTACAAGTTATTAACTCCGGAATAAACCCTAAAGTTTACGCTTTCTTCAAAAGAGATATAAAACACGAATGCGGAAGGCTTCTCTTCAAAAGGCATCGTTATTTAACAGCAGAATAGTTCCGACGCAAGAAAAACGTTAGCTAATGTACTGAAGAATATACTCAAAACTTTCCTTAGATCCCGAGGACTTCCGGTTCAGAATCCATCCGTGACATATCAATTCTTATCTAAACTGCTGTTCGGTTAAAAGCTTCCGATGAAACAAAGATAAGTCACCTGTTTAAGACAAGTCTTGTGGATAAGACCACACATAATTATTTTGAGGCCGTACTTTACTGGAGAAAATGGATTTCTTATATTAATCATTTAGGCTGGCATGTATTTTAGTCTTAGAAACATCTGGTTCTTATAACTATGAGCTTGCGTTGTTTATTTTAATGATGCACGGTAAAAATATATCCTTTTCCTTCTCAATTTTGCTGTGTTTTTTACTGTATGTTCTCTTCAATGTTTCAGAGTATTAAGCTCTTTTTGATGAATTACATGATAACTTTGAAACGATAAATGCTGGAAATATAACGACAGTCGATTTGCATACGTGCAACTTCCCCATAAGCTCTGTTTAATTTAGCGGAGAATTGACGATCATCTTTGTTAGTCAAAGCCGACATAAGATTCACTGATATAAATACTTTTAATTTCCCGCTTTCATTTGGAAATTTTTCACATTTTTGGTAGCGTAGGTAACAACACTTTTTTATTCCATGAAAACTTTTCTTGGAGATGCTCATTAAGGAAGACCTTCGTTCGACTAAAAATGAATTATTTGAGAAGTAATCAAGTAATGTAATCCAACGGTCGTATGTCAAGAGAGATTGCCAAAGGCGAACGCTTTCAGGAAGTTTTATGTTACGTTTTCTTGATAAGTCTTTGTGAAATGCTTTTAATTTCTGCTGGTGTGTTTAGCAAACAATTTTTTTAAAAAAAGTGAGGCACTTGACAAGTCTTACACATGACGAGCTTTAAAACGAGTATGAAAACGAGTTATTTGGTTTCGACTGATGTAGAACAAGCTGTGGACAAATACATCTTCTTAGACGTTTTGGTGTGTAGTATCGTTGAATATTTTTGCGAGTTGTGCCGTATTTTGACGAGTCCGTATGGCGATTCAAATACAAACAACGCCGCTTCCGAAATGCTTTACAACAGAACAGTGCTTCGAGGCTTCCTTATTTGTTAAAAACGTCTTTGACTCGGTAACAAAAGGGGGCGATTTACGCTTAACACTGACCGATTGATAATTTTTAAAATTATTGTTGTTGGCTAAGTTTCGTTAATTCGCATTTTATTTGCACTATCATGCTGTACTGAAAGGACCGCCGTAATTTCTTTTGAATTAAAACACATTAGAAGATGTAGTCAAAAATGTTCCGCGTTTGTCATCAATTTCTGATTGGTTCATTGTTCTTGAAAACCAATAAACAGACGTCAAACTCCGTGCATGAAGCGTCTGACAAGAACGTTATAAAGTGATGGATGTTTGCAACCCTGAATATGACTTAATTAAACAGCATATATTGCCCTAATTAACTCTTGCGTGGGCTAGATGAGGCCAGATGGTTGATTATAAACTCTATATAAATACAATTACATTCTTCATCCTTAAAACCTTGACCGAAGAAAGCAATTGAAAAGTCCTAGACAGCCTTTTAGAAGAAATTCAATGGAAACGTGGTTTTGGGTTCTCGGCTGGTTCCTCAGCATTCCCACGATGGTTGTAAATGGATTTGTCATCTTCTTCGTCTGCAGTAAACGTCAGCTTCGCACCAAAACCAACGCATTTGTCGTGTCTTTAGCAGTAGCTGATTTTGGTGTTGGGATGATTGTTGTTCCTTCACTCTTTTTCTGCAGCCTTGCAACCGAATGCACTCCCAAAGAGGGATTAATTGTGATGTTTGTAGGGGTGTTCATTCTTTTCACCTCTGGAACAAATTTGGTTTGTTTGGTACTGGAACGTTATGTTGCTGTTGTGAAACCTTTGCAATACTTGACTTTTATGACGCGCCGTCGAGTCATTCAAATGGTTCTAACATCTTGGGGAATTCCTTTTCTTTTCACTCTTACTTTAGTGTCGATTAAACTTACTGCAATCGATCGTACCCGGACTGTGCCAGGCTACTTGTATTTGCTTTTGGAGATAATCTTGTGCGTGATTCTAATCTTTTTTCTTGCATCCATGTTTTTTGTTATTTACTCTAGAGATCGCACTTTAGCTAAGCAATTACGGTTTAATCAAGTGGTCGCTAGAGCTAAAACTCAAAACACGTCAGCAGTAAAATGGGTGGCTTTGATAACATGTGTGTTTCTAGCGTGTTATGGAATAATGATGCGTTGTAGTTTATTAATGTTAACCGATCAAAAGTGTAACGATTCTCGTTACAAAATACCTCTAGAAGTTATTAACTCTGGAATAAACCCTATAGTTTACGCTTTCTTCAAAAGAGATATACAACAAGAATGCAAAAGGTTCCTCTTCAAAAGGCGTTGTCATTTAACAACAGAGTAGTTCCAACGCAAGAAAAACATTAGCTGATGCATATACTTAAAACTCTCCTATGTTCCGAGAACGTCTGGTTCAGAATCTATTCGTGACATTAATTCTTACCTTTATTGCCGTTCAGTTAAAAAGCTTCTGATGAAACAAAGATAAGTCACCTGTTTAAGAGAAGTACTGTAGATATTACTTATGTCTCGAATATTTAAGACCACATATTGATTATTTTGAGGCCGTACTTTACTGGAGAAAATGTTTTTCTCAAATTAATCATTTAGGCTGACATGTATATCAGTCTTGGAAATATCTGGTTCTTATTACTATGAGCTTGCGTTGTATATTTTAATGATATAGAATAAAAAAAATATCATTTTCCTCCTCAATTTTGCTGTGTTTTTTACTGTATGTTCTCTTCAATGTTTTAGAGTATTAAGCTCTTGTTGATGAATTACATGATAACTTTGAAACGATAAATGCTGGAAAACAAGAGCTGAATTGCCTGACTTTTCGTCAAAGACAATCGATTTGCATATGTGCAACTTCCCCATCAGCTGTCACGGTTTAATTTAGCGGGGAATTTATCATCACCTTTGTTAGTCAAAGCCGACATAAGATTCGTTGATATATATACTTTTAATTTCCCCGTTTTCATTTGGAAATTTTTCACATTTGGTAGCGTTGGTCACAATGATATAACATTTCCAACATTTTCTTATTCCATGAAAACTTTTCTTGGAGATGCTCGTTGAGGAAGACCTTCGTTCGACTAAAAATGAACTACTTGACAAATATTCAAGTCATGTAATCCATCGGTCGTATGTCAAGAGAGATTGTCAAAGGCCAACGCTTTCATAAAATTTTACAACGTTACGTTTTCTTGATAAGTCTTCGTGAAATGCTTTTAATTTCTGCTTGTGTGTTTAGCAAACAACTTTTTAAAGAAAAGTGACGCTCTTGACCCACAAGTCTTGCACGTGATGACCTTTAAAACGAGCGTGAAAACGAGTTATTTGGTTGCAACGGATGCAGAACAAGTGGTGAATGAATACATCTCATTAGACTTTTTGGTGTGTAGTATCGCTAAGCATTTTTGCGAGTTGTGCCGTATTTTGACGAGCCCGTATGGTGAGTAAAAATACAAACAACGCCGCTTCCGAATTGCTTTACGACAGAACAGTGCTTCGAGGCTTCTTTATTTGTTAAAACGTATTTAACTTGATAATAAAAGGGGGCGACTTACGCTTAACACCGACCGATTGATAGTTATTGTTATTTGAAATATTTGTTGTTGGATAAGTTTCGTTAATTCGCATCTTATTTGCACTATCATGCTGTACTGATAGTCTCAAAAAAGGACTGCCGTAATTTTCTTTTAATTAAAACACATTAGAAGATGAAGTCAATAAATGTTTAGCGTTTGTTATCAATTTCTGAATGCAATTGGTTTATTCTTCTTGAAAACCAATAAGCAGACGTAAAACTTCGTGCACGAAGTGTCTGACAAGAACGTCATGGATGTTTGCAGCCCTGAATATGACTTAATTAAACAGCATATATATTGCCCTAATTAACTTGTACGTGGGTTGGATGGGGCCAGATGGTTGAATAAGAACTCTATATAAACACAATTAAATTTTTCATCCTTAAAACCATTTAAGAAAGCAATTGAAAAGTTCTAGACAGCCATTTAAAAGAACTTCAATGGAAACGTGGTTTTGGGTTCTCGGCTGGTTCCTCAGCATTCTCACGATGGTTGTAAATGGATTTGTCATCTTCCTCGTCTACAGTAAACGTCAGCTTCGCACCAAAACCAACGCATTTGTCGTGTCTTTAGCAGTGGCTGATTTTGGTGTTGGGATGATTGCTGTTCCTTCACGCTTTTTCTGCAGCCTCGCAACCGAATGCACTCCACGCTCAAAAGAGAAATCAATTGTGATATTTTTATGGGTGTTCACCCTTTACGCCTCAGGAACGAACTTGGTCAGTTTAGTACTGGAACGTTAAGTTGCTGTTGTGAAACCTTTGAAATGCTTGACTTTTTTGACGCGCCGTCAAGTCATTCAAATGGTTGTAACATCTTGGGGAATTCCTTCTCTTTTCACTCTTACTTTAGTGTCGATTACACTTAGTGGAATCGATCATGCCAGGACTATGCGCGGCTATTTGTATTTGCTTTTCGAGGTAATCTTGTGCGTAATTCTAATCTTTTTTCTTGCATCCAGGTTTTTTGCTGTATACTCTAGAGATCGCACTTTAGCTAAGAAATTGCGGTTTAATCAACCGGTTGCTAGAGCTAAAACTCAAAACAAGGCGTCAGCGGTAAAATGGGTGGCATTGGTAACGTGTGTGTTTCTATCATGTTACAGAATAATGATGCGTTGTAGTTTATTAATGTTAACTGATAAAAAGTATAACGTTTTTCTTTACAAAATACCTCTAGAAGTTATTAACTCTGGAATTAACCCCATAGCTTATGCTTTCTTCAAAAGAGATATACAATATGAATGCAAAAGGCTTCTCTTCAAAAAGGCGTCGTTAATTAACAACAGAATAGTTCCGGCGCAAGAACAACAGAGTAGTTAAGGACAGCCATTAAAAAGAGATTCAATGGAAACCGTGTTTTGGGTTCTCAACTGGTTCTTCTGCATCATCACAATGATTTTAAATGGATTTGTCATCTTCCTCGTCTGCATTCAACGTCAGCTCCACACCAAAACCAACTCATTTGTCGTTCTTAAGCGGTGGCTAATTTTTTCATAGTTAAGTCACCTGTTTGAGAGAAGTAGTGTTGATATTACATTTGTCTCTAATATTTAAGACCACATTTTGATTATTTTGAGGCCATACTTTAATGGAGAAAATGTTTTTCTTAAATTAATCATTTAAGCTGGCTTGTATTTTAGTCTTAGAAACAACGATAAAGAGTAAAAAATATCATTTTCCTCCCCAATTTTGCTGCGTTTTTTCAAGAGTCCGCCAGTCCACTGTATTATGCTCTTGTTGATGAATTACATGATAACTTTGAAACGATAAATGCTGGAAAACAAGAGCTGGATTCCCTGAATTTCGTATTGATGTAATTTGATGCCTTGCATAATAAAGTGAAAAGAATAAGAACCTTTTATATTCCTTGTCAATTGATGTGTCCGATTCTGTAACAGATCGCTGATCCACGCGTAGTTCAACCTGACGATACCATACACAATATGATTCTATAGAATCTTAACTTTGGCAGAGGGCTATGCGCAATATTTTGGTTGACATAGTGTCCGTGAGTTCCTAAATATAGGTCGTGCATTGGGGACTTTTTGCCCCTTAACAATCCCTTTGAAAACTTGATCTATGAACGAAGGTTTTGCAAGGCAGCCTTTTACGCGGCAATCTTCATGATTGCAGCATTGCTTATGACCATTGTAGCCAACTGTATCGTTCAACCTCCTCTCCCTCCTACCACAGGAGATAAATAGCGATTAGTCTCTTGGAGCCAATTTTTGTTCTAGAGAGGTCAAGAGAGTAAGTCAACAGTTGATATTCTCTTGAGAAGTTGAAATGCGTACAGGTCGTCCGCTGGTACCCCGAAAGAACTGACCCTCGTGAGGATGAGCCCAAGGTTGTTAGTTGATGCTCGATTGCACGTGTCTTTCTCCTTTCCCTTTCTTTTCTCTTTTCCTTTCATCCTTTATCGGAAATTGGAAAAATACACCCATTCCTTCGACCGTAATTTTCTTCGTCGAGACAAGTGTAGTTTGAAATAAAGAAGAGACCTCTATCGCGAAATTGCAAGGGAATAAAAAATTTCGCGATTCCAGGGAGTTCGAGTTAGCTGATAGGTAATAAAATTAAAAAGAAGTGAACTGATTTGGAATTTAGTAGTGGCTCTTCGCAAGGCTACTGTTCGTGCGCTGTTTCCGAGTCTAATTTGAATCTAGACAACGATTTTAATAACTGAAGAGTTATCTACAAGCAATAGTTGTGGTATTACAACGGTTGCAGCGATATTTTTACCCCTTCATTAGAGTCTACTAAGCCTTAAAAATAGCCAATTATTGCTTACGATTGCACAAAACTAATCGAAAAGCTCGCCGTTGGTATTCAGACCGTCGTTCAAAGTTGGAAAACTCATTCGAATTACAAATCATTTAAAAAATTAAAATTCATGAGTTAAGCTATCAGTCTTGCACGTGGAAAGAGCTTAGGAACTAAAGAAAGAAATTCAGCGTCTTTTTCAGCCAGTTTGCGGCCAATTGATGAGCGACACTCTGCCCCGACTTTTCCCAAGGTAAATAACTCATGTATTAATACGTATTGGATTGAAATACAGTGTTCTTCTTGTTTTCGTTATCGTTGAACATTAAATTACAGAGTGACAAGTCGAAGGGGGCACTAATTAGACAGTACAGCATGTACACTGTAAGACAAACTCCATCCCATTCGTAGCCGCCATGACAGTTTTCATTGAACCAAGTAACTCCTGAGGCAGCAGTGAGAAATTTGTTCGTTCATTGTTGTTGTAATGATCGCTTATTTAGTTATTCAGTTCCTATTTTTATTTTTAAACTTATTTTAACAATATACACAGTTTATCGTGCTCAGAGTTTTAGAATTAGGGTAGCTGAAGATGGTTTTGATAACTTTAAACAAACATTCTATAATGTATCGACACAAACACACTTTTGTGCTTTGCACTCTGAATAAAGGTGTTCTCCTTAATGTGAGCAGAAGAGGAAAAATAAATTTTCAAACTGGTAGAGCAATCTGTTCAATTTTTACGGATTTTAAGCGATTTTAGGCACTAATAAGAGATACTACAGGCGGTAAATTTTGCCGGTTACCGCTCTTAAGGAGAACGCTATATGCTAAAAAACCGCTAGATTTAAATAAACACTAATGTTTTTCTAATTTTTTTTTTCAGTTGTTAGTAAACTTGTTTGCAGAGGTTATTAATTGCACATGGCCGACTTTCTACTAAGAATCAACTTTAACAACTTCTACAATGCAGAATGAATTCATTACCACTGGACCTCGACGTCACAAACAAATATATTCTTGACTTGTGTTATCAGGGCCGTAGCTAGCATGGCGATTGTCTCGTCTTGATTTTGGCTTTTTAAAATTTTTTTTTGGAGAAACGTTTAATTGAGAAGATAATCTCTAGAAAAAAATTGTATTGGTTAAAAGAGCATTTCTGAGCCTTTAGATTTCAAAATTTCTCGGGGGGGGGGGGGGGGGCATGCCCTCAGAATCCCCTAGCGGCTCGCGCCTTCGGCGCTCCAGACTTGCCTCGTCTTCTTCTGAAATCTGGTTACGGCCCTGGTTATTTATTATGTAGTGCTTTTAGCTACGTAACAACCACATAAAACAGGGCTGTATCTTTTGCAGGGCTAGTATCTCAACTTCGCAAAGATATGGTAGACGACTCTCAGACTATTACCAACTGCTGACTTGGAGCAGTGTTATTTTTATCAACGAAAGAGAGAAAAATATTTTTAGGAAAAGATATGGAGTCAGATGATGAAAGAGAGAAAAATATTTTTAGGAAAAGATATGGAGTCAGAGATGATCATGCGCATCTTGGATTTTTGTCTCAAGTTTTGTCATAAAACGCAATTTTCGCCTCACCCCCTCCCTCAACTCACCGAACCGAACCGATAGGGGTTTATTTTAGTCTTCCCACTTGTTTGAAACTAGGTGTTTCTGAAGGTCGTTTCGATGGGTTTAGATAGACATGATCTACACGGCAGTGTTGTCTCTTTTGAGCTTAGTTTCTCAGATTTGTTTGTTATGTTTTGTTTCATTTCTTGTGTGTTGCAAATTTCAAGACAGCTATGTACTTGTATGAAAACCAAAGTCCGCCCGATCGGATCTTTTATTTTCCTGACGTAACTTTGAAAGATAATTTAGAAAACAAAATCAATTATCTTTCAAAGTTACGTCGGGAAAATAAAGAGATCCGATCGGGCGGACTTTGGTTTTCATACAAGAACGTAGCTGTCTTGGAATTTGCAACACACAAGAAATGAACGAAATCTGTTTCTCGAGCGAAATCGGCCGGACCGCTCTTACGGAGAAAGGCGAGCGCTTTCAGGAAAGTTCACAATAAAGTTTTAGTGAAAAGTCTTCGTGACAGGTTTTGCTCGTGTTTTTAACACACAAATTTTTATTGAAAAGTGGCGTACTTAACCCGCATGTCTAGCATGACGTTTAAAACGAATATGGAAACGAGCTCTTAGCCTCAAATGACACGGAACAACTTGTAGGTAACACAACAAATTAGTTCTGACATGATTTCGAGTGAAATTTGGTGTTAAAAATCGAGTAAGAAATCGACGCGAGAAAAACATTAGCTTATGCATAAACTTCGAGGCTTCTTGATTTGTTAAAACGTATTTCACTTGATAATAAAAGTGGGCGATTTACGCTTAACACCGACCGATTGATAATTTTGAAATAATTGCTATTTGAAATATTTGTTGTTGGCTAAGTCCCGTTAATTCGCATCTTATTGAAACTATCATGTCTCAAAAAGGGACTGCCGTAATTTTCTTTGAATTAAAACACATTAGAAGATGAAGTCAATGAATGTTCCGCGTTTGTTATCAATTTCTGATTGCAATTGGTTTATTTTTTCTTGAGACCAATAAAAAGACGTCAAACTCCGCACACAAAGCGTCTGACAAGAACATTGCTAAGTCATGGATGTTTGCAGCGCTGAATAGGACTTAATTAAACAACATATATTGCCATACTAACTTTTACGTAGGTTGGATGGGGCCATATGGTTGATTAAAAACTCTACATAAACACAATTACGTTTTTCATCCTTAAAACCTTTCAAAACACTCTTGGCTTGACCGAAGAAAGAAATTGAAAAGTCCTAGACAGCCATTTAGAAGAAATTCGATGGAAACGTGGTTTTGGGTTCTCGGCTGGTTCTTCACCATTATCACCATTATCACGATGGTTGTAAATGGATTTGTCATCTTCTTCGTCTGCAGTAAAAGTCAGCTTCGCACCAAAACCAACGCATTTGTCGTGTCTTTAGCAGTGGCTGATTTTGGTGTTGGGATGATTGTTGTTCCTTCACTCTTTTTCTGCAGCCTCACAACCGAATGTACTCCACGCTCAAAAGAGGGATTAATTATGACATTTGTAAGGGTGTTCACTATTTACGCCTCCGGAACAAACTTGGTTAGTTTAGTACTGGAACGTTATGTTGCTTTTGTGAAACCTTTGCAATACTTGACTTTTATGAAGCGCCGTCGAGTCATTCAAATGGTTGTAACATCTTGGGGAATTCCTTTTCTCTTCACTCCCACTATAGTGTCGATTGAATTTAGTGCAATCTATCGTACCCAGACTGTGCTAGGCTACTTGGCTTTGCTTTTCGAGATGATCTTGTGCGTACTTCTAATCTTTTTTTTTACATCCATGTTTTTTGTTGTTTACAATCTGAACTCTAGAGATCGCACTTTAGCTAAACAATTGCGGTTTAATCAAGTGGTCGCTAGAGCTAAAACTCAAAACACGTCAGCAGTAAAATGGGTGGCTTTGATAACGTGTGTGTTTCTAGCGTGTTATGGAATAATGATGCGTTGTAGTTTATTAATGTTAACCGATCAAAAGTGTAACGATTTTCGTTACAAAATACCTCTAGAAGTTATTGACTCTGGAATAAACCCTATAGTTTACGCTTTCTTCAAAAGAGATATACAACAAGAATGCAAAAGGTTCCTCTTCAAAAGGCGTTGTCATTTAACAACAGAGTAGTTCCAACGCAAGAAAAACATTAGCTGATGCATATACTTAAAACTCTCCTATGTTCCGAGAACTTCTGGTTCAGAATCTATTCGTGACAGATTAATTCTTACCTTTATTGCTGTTCAGTTAAAAAGCTTCTGGTGAAACAAAGATAAGTCACCTGTTTAAGAGAAGTACTGTAGATATTACATATGTCTCGAATATTTAAGACCACATATTGATTATTTTGAGGCCGTACTTTACTGGAGAAAATGTTTTTCTCAAATTAATCATTTAGGCTGACATGTATATCAGTCTTGGAAATATCTGTTTCTTATAACTATGAGCTTGCGTTGTATATTTTGATGATATAGAATAAAAAAAATATCATTTTCCTCCTCAATTTTGCTGTGCTTTTTACTGTATGTTCTCTTCAATGTTTTAGAGTATTAAGCTCTTGTTGATGAATTACATGATATATGCCAGGACTATGCGCGGCTATTTGTATTTGCTTTTCGAGGTAATCTTGTGCGTAATTCTAATCTTTTTTCTTGCATCCATGTTTTTTGCTGTAAACTCTAGAGATCGCACTTTAGCTAAGAAATTGCGGTTTAATCTACCGGTTGTTAGAGCTAAAACTTAAAACAAGGCGTCAGCGGTAAAATGGGTGGCATTGGTGACGTGTGTGTTTCTATCATCTTACGGAATAATCACGGTGGTTCGTTGCTAGGTTTTTTCCTCCCGGAAGTGCGGGCGCGTGAATGTCTGCGGTAATTTCCATTAGTATTCCAACGTAAAGCAACATGGCGGCGAATTTAAGTGAAGTCGTGTTCGATTTAAGAGGCCAAACAGATTTTTCAGAGAGGGGAAAAACATTTTGGAACGCAAGTGAACTGGAGCTGAAGTTTTCTTTTGAGCGGGAGTGGATGAAGGCGGTCAGGCGAGCAAAAAGACGACCAAACTATGGTATGGGGAAGATGAATAGCGGACTGGAAGAGGTTTGCGGCAACAAACTTGAGCTTTGTGGTCCACTGGTGGATGGCTACCTTTTAGAAATTGGAGAGCAGATTGCTTCGAAACTAAGTCGCTCAAAAGCAACATCATTGGTAGGCCCAGTTGTCATCTTCATTCCGTGGCAGATATTTCGTCACATAACAGTTTTGTTCAGGGGCTATAGTGGAGAAGTGAAATTTAATGAAAGAAAATCAAAAATTACTTCGACACTATCTTGTATACAAGCAGTGGAGAAAGTATTTTCGCCGGCGAGATTCGAAGGCCAGGATGTTCTTAGAAAAAGACATTTCAGTCAACAACCGAAATCAAAGGGAAAGCTGTTGTCTGTTTACAAAGGCAGGTCAGCCGTTGTTGTATCTAAAAACACTCCTTTTGTTGTTGAATACAACCTCAAAAGTCAGAAGGCTATGGTGACATTTTATATTCAACGGTACACGGCAGAGGATTTTGTTTTCGACAAAAGCTTACAAAGTCTCATGAATAAACAAGGTAATATTAATTAATATTGTGAGATTAGTGTTGATCAAAGAAACACGAGTTTGTAGCTTTTTTTTCAAACATACATTAGTTACACGTCTGTGTCAACATGGTCTCATGTTGAAATTTTCTAGACACTGTATTTCCTGTAAATATATTTAGCTTTCCATCTGGTGTGTAAAATATATTATTTTAAATTTTATTACAACTTCAATCATAAATAATCTTAGGTGACATTGCAGTTAAATTTACCTGGTTAAAAAATAAACTTATGTAAACTTTATAAATGGTAATAAAATATGATTATGGAGCTTTCTGGTGATACATTGACAGTGAAAAGTCTTATTCTATATAGTCTCACTTGCTAATGTACCCTCAAGGCGTCTAATAAGAACATCTTTGTGTCCACTAGTGCTTAATTGCCTACTTTGCAACTCCATTTTTAGGTCACTTACTTTCATATTTCTAGGGTTTAGATTACGGCTAATTGTAGCTGGACTAACAGGCTGTTTGCTGCATAAGTGAACACTTTTATGAGCCTCGTATGTTACAGTATCAGGAAATCTCTCATTACATACAGAGCATAGGACTGGTTTTAATGATGAAAGTACTTCAGGTATTAGTTGCTGTCCCTCTGCACACTGGACAGTCACCCTGGCATCTACACATACCTCACATATATAATCATTAATTTCCTTTTCTCTTCCACAATTGCTAAAAGTTGCTTGAATTTAGCTGAGAAGGAAGCTGAGACTTAAAATGAGAAGTATAAGAACTTGGCATTGGTTGATGTTCTGGCAAATAAAATGCTCTTACATAATTAGCTCTCATGACTTGCCACCATTTCCCTTTTTCAGTTGTTTTATTGGATCTGTTTGTCAAATCCAAGTCATTTAATGTTTAGCCTCTTTTGCCTGTAATGATATTATACCATAACCCACTTTGTAACTTTCATACAGTTTAGTTGCATGATATGGTATGGCATACCCTACTGTCCACACAGTTACATTAACATCTGATGAAAAAAATAATGCATATAAATTAAAATAAGGTGTACAAAATTCTGTGAGCTCACCAAGGTAGGAAGGGCTAACTTCAATTTTGTTAAAAAGAGCCCCAGCATTCCTAAGGAATTGTGCAATTTTTCCTAATGCTAATCTTTCTAGTTTCTGGGCTGGGGATTCATCTAAGACTTTAAGGGCATCAATGAGCCTAAAAGAAAAGTTTGCCAAAGCAATGGCCTGGTCTCCTATCAACCGTACTGGAAGCTTCTTGTGCCTCTGAGCCTCATCATTATAGTGATCCTTAATCACAGAAGCTAAATACCCCAACCCACAACCAAGTTCACCAAAATCTTCCTTATGGTTACTTGACAGTGCATTGTCCAGGTCACATACAAGCTTTTGGTTAGAGGCATTAACAAAATCAACCCTAGTAGATCGTTCTCCAGCACCATCATTATGTGGAACATAAACTTGTGATTTTCTATTCTCATTACCATTTCCTTGATCAGCTCTCCTTTCTACAGCCGAGGCACTTAATATATCAATAAATTTGGTAAAAACACCTCTTTGTGCTACTACCCTGTATATGATATTTAACACATGTTGCCATGCATTAATTTCACAGTGGATAGGCTCTGGGCGCTGCCGCTCTGCAAAAATTCCAATTCGGGGGGTGCCTAACTGGCGAATCCCATTCTCTGCCATGAACTGTAGTTTTCTAGAGTGGTGATTTTTTTCATTCAGGGAAGATGGCAGGGAAATCATAAACTCATTTACCCCCTTAACATGGGAATTTCTGACCTCCAGAGTATAAGGTTTGAATAAATCTTCCTCCCCCATCCCAATAGTGGCACCCATAGTACACATATTTCCTTTGCTTACGTTAGCATAAGGAGATGGGTAAGTGGCAGCTTGATTTAACTCATTGTTAGCCCAGCTTTGCCAGCTCATATCAGCACTGGGCTGAAACTCTACAGTACACTGCTTGTTAGAAACAACAAATATATTACCCTCTAACATTTCCATTTCATCAGTGTGTTGCTTCCAGATACTTTGTAACACCTCATCTTTCTCCCCCCGACTGACACAATGTAAAATGTACTGGAAATCCCTGCTTCTCACCCTGTCCCCAAAATTCCATGATGTTAGGCTGCCAATTGACATGGTTAGCTGACTTGACTCAGGGGCCCCATCATCAGAAAATTGCATGATGAAATGATTTATGTTGTCATTAAACCAAATTAGCTTACGGAATAAATAGTGAAGTCTAAGGTGCAGATCAATTATCATAAAAACCAACCCAGTTATTGTTCTGGAAACACCCGGTGCATTGGGAATTTGATTAACATGACCAATGTCAAGACTTCTCACAAAATTCTCCACCCGTTTGTCAGAAATAGCTATATTTGGCACCCTTAAGTCCAAACCTAAACATTTTATGTTACGGGGTACCCATAGATCAGAGTTTGGATCAAAAACTGAAGACTGAGTTTTGCAGACAAGGGAATACTTTCTGCGAGACAGAAAGTTCTGGTACTTCATAAAAACAGCTTGTTTCAAAGCCTCATCGGAATTTTGATACCCTTTCATTGTCTTGTCAAACAGACCCTGGAGATATTTCCCTCGTTTAAGTCCAGAAATCAGTGTGTCCATGGTTTGATTGTCAGCAGTAGATGAAATATAATCCCAAGCCCCATATATTGACCCTTCCTTTCCCCCATGAATAAATTCTAATACATTTTTTGTCTCCTGTCTTCGTCTGTACTTAGTGCTGGAATTGACATTTGTAATCATATCATAAGTTGTACTGGCATTTTTCCTCCTAGCTACTGAAAAGCCTTTTTGTTCAAGCAGAGATTTAAATTTGTGATATTGCTCATTTAATTGTGTTACTTTTTCCTCTTGTTGCTTTACTTGATCTTCCTTTTCTTCCACACTCTTTTGAAGGCTTTGTAGCTCTTCTTCTACTGCATCTTTCTGAGCAACAGAAGTTTGTATTTGTCCCTCTTAAAAAAAACAAAAAAAACAGAGAAATTAGATCTCAACCATGACGAGCCAGACGTTCTTAGCAACCGAAAAAAGAGCTTTGGATCCTGCTGAGATCGAGGAGTTTTACTCCACGATCTCAGCTTGACGTCCAGCAGCTTGCAACATTCCATTGTAACAATATCCCTGCTACTGATCATTTATGTTACGCTGAAAGTGCGAACTTTCGCGCGAGCGTGTTATAATCCTGAAACGAGAGTGTGCGTTTATAATTAAAATTTCTATTTTGGTAATTAAAAACGTGTCAGTGAATGTATGCCACGTTTGGAGTGAATGACGTATTTTGGCTCTTTGATTTTTATCAATAGGCCGGGAACAAAAGCGAAAGCGGACGAGCCGACTTTATTTGCTGACTTTCCAAGTCAGCTTTCCTTTTCTGAAACCGCTCTATTTTCTAGACCGTAAACCGCCAGACAAATACGTACGTGCCAGCAAATCGATACTAAGAAAGAGTATAATAGACCCTTTTTGTTGAAAGAATCTCGGATTTCGTCATTTTTGGGTCATTTTTAACACTCACGCGAAATTCCCCCTTTTTTAAGTCTGCCTGAAATGAACAAGGGACGAACCGGACGCCACGACTTTTGCCTTCGATTAATGCACGCAACGCTCACGCTACGACTACAGACGAAACGCGTATGTCGATCAAAATGAGAACGTTGCGGGGTTTGACGGCGAAATTTAGCCGTTTAAACCGTGAAGTAGTGCGAATTCAGCATGTTAGATTTTTGATACTGTAAAATTTCGGTTATAAGCCCTTGGCTAATACTAACTACTTAATAGCCGGGCGCGAGGGCTTAACTGTAAAATTCCAGACTGAGGGATGAAATTTTTGCTTTATGAACCGAGCCTCTGGGCGAGGTCCATAAATCAAAATTTCAGCCCGAAATTATGGAATTTTACAGTAAAGCCTTAGCAAACAAGGTTATTAAGTTTTTTTTTTTTTTTATAATATGGCTTCAAATAGGTAAAGCGCGTGAAATAGAGTGAACTTATACATTGCCTTCATTTTCCGTCACAATTTCGTCAGGATAATAAAATTCAGAAAAGAAATGTTTTTCAGAACGCATAGTTAAAGAAGAGATACGTTTTTTGTTCAATTCCTTGCTTTTTTAACGAAGTTCCTTTCAGCGAAAGTCACTAAGTTCGCTAGGTTTTGTAAACCAAAACCGTGGCGGAAAAAATTTGCTATGCCCGTGGGCGTTTACCGGGGGATTACGGACCGCTAATTAACCAATCTGAGCGCGCGTGCTATCGCAGCCATATAATAAAACTTTGTAAAGGGTTTTGGGTAGGTTTAGCGGATTGAAAAGCGTTTAGAAACAAGCCATGGTAATGTTGATCTAAATTCGTTTTTAATTTAAAGTCATATTAAAGCAAAATTTCCAGTTAGCACTGTCATCCAGCAGAGGGGGGAAGCGGGGTTATCGGGGGGCCTATAACCGGATTGTTTTGTCTGCAGGTAGATAATCTAACCAGAATTTTACAGTATACACTTCGGGTCGTTTTACACGGTACGAAATTATCGCAGTGTATTCAACAATTTCCCAGGCTGAAGTCGCAACACTTTATATTTTAAAAGCCAGCCGTCTATCATACTGCATTTTCTTTTATTTCAACCAGTACACGACTGAAATAGGACACATCCAAAGTCCGCTCTCTCCCACCCACTATATGATGCTAAAGTTCCCACTGAGGCAAGCTTTCACACGCGAAGTGAAAACACTTGGTAACGTTATCGATCAGTAGGAATGCCTGCGAGTGTGTTAATCGACCGAACTACATAAGTTGAATAAGTACGCTACGGTTTTTTTTTTTGTTTTTTTGAATCATTGGTTCTCGCCCCCTTTTGCTTTTTGTTTTCGGCACCACGTTTCCGTATTACAATTCCATATTATTTGAAATGATCCCCCCCCCCCCCCCACGAAAAAAAAAAAAGAAAATTGGATGATGAATAAATTTGGAACTTATTGAACAATTATTTGTTTGTTCATTCAAAGAGGGTATTCTTACGTTAAAAAAATAGCCGAATAGCCGCTATGATGGAAAGGGTATTCTGATAATAGTAATGAAAGGTAGCATCGTGAGGGAATAACATCACTTTCCAGGTTCTCCCATACCATAATCTAACAGAAATACTTAACAATTATTCCACGAGTACGCATTGGATATGAGCTGGTAGATAGCCAACCAGAGGATTGAAGTTGGCTACAACCATGTCTTACCCAACACACGCGAACCAAAATACTTATTATGCTATATATCCCAGAAGCACTCAGGCATACAACTATGCCAGGACTTCAACTTGGGTGAACCAAAGAGGATATATAACACTTGCTAGAACTTCAAAACCATGTGCGAACCAAAGTACTTATTATGTTATATATCCCAGAAGCACTCAGGCATACAATTATGCCAGGACTTCAACCTGGGTGAACAGAAGAGGATATATAACACTTGCTAGAACTTCAATATCTTGTGCGAACCAAAATACTTATTATGTTATATATCCCAGAAGCACTCAGGCATACAACTATGCCAGGACTTCAACCTGGGTGAACCAAAGAGGATATATTACACTTGCTAGAACTTCAAAACCATGTGCGAACCAAAGTACTTGTTATGTTATATATCCCAGAAGCACTCAGGCATACAATTATGCCAGGACTTCAACCTGGGTGAACCAGAGAGGATATATAACACTTGCTAGAACTTCGATACCATGTGCGAACCAAAAGTACTGCTCATGTTATATATCCCAGAAGCACTCAGGCATACAATTATACCAGGACTTCAACCTGGGTGAACCAAAGAGGATATATAACACTCACTAGAACTTCGATTTACCATGTGCGAACCAAAATACTTATTATGTTATATATCCCAGAAGCACTCAGGCATACAACTATGCCAGGACTTCAACGCAATGATTTCAATCCAGATAATGAACAAGTAGATCTGCTGAAAAAATGAAAAGTGAACCAGACTTTTCTTACTCGTGCATTGTTCTTTGGTAACATTCCTTAGTTACTTTTCATGTGCAACAATATTGTTTACTTTCCTTATCACACTCAGTCAGTCAATTGCTTCCAGGGCTTGCTTCGGGTCTTTTTTAATTTCTCAGCAGCTGTTCTGCGATATCGCTCATCACTTTAGCCACTTCAACATTCTGGTCCACCTGATCGGCGAATAAAGATGCAAGAGGCACCTGGAACTTATCGCAAACATCGCCGATCAAGGTCCACATATCGCTTGTACTGTACTGTCCGGGTTGTCCTTTGCCGGGTCCTGTGTGCCTGAGCTCAGCGTCGATTGACCGCCGTTTTTCACCTCATCTCGAAGGGTCTCTAACTGGGAAAGCGCAACTTCAAGTTCAGCCTTAAGCTTAAGATTTTCATCTTGACTCTTCTCGATATCCTCTATGGATATGGCTGACCTTGAATCGACTCCAAATACTGTTTGTACAGGGTCATGAATTTTGTCCTTGTTGTTGTCACGTGTGTCAGTCGCTGTTTGGCAATCTTCATTATCTTGGCCAATATTTAGGCTGTTGATGCCATCAACCAACCAACTGTACTTTTCTTCTTCGCCCGCTTTTAGTTTTTGCCGAAGTATCGCGGAAACAACGCCGAAAGAAGAGGCTATGAATACCTCTTCTTTGTGAACTAGTCGTCGATCCAAGTGCCCGCCATTTTTAAGATTCGAGAGTTGCACTGTGTTAAATTCTTTTGGAAAGCTTGACACCAAAGGGCTACTCGACATGAATTTTCCTACAGGAATGCCGCATATTTTGGAATTCAGGAGATACCAGTCCCTCGAATCGCTCGTGGAGTGCAGCTATTTTGCTCTTCGAATATCGAAGGCATCCATGCCGCACAGCACCTGATCGAAATGAGAACAAATTTCCCGCTCTTGCGAGTAATGTCTGAAATTCAACCTCAAGAAAAGTCAAAAGAAAAATCCAGCCCCTCAAAATAAACAGGATTGACGCCATTGGAGGTTGTACACAACGGTGTTAAGGTAATCACCGAACGCTCCCCTGTTGAAACCACAAATCGAAAGCGATGATAGCTACTGAGCCGGATCATGACGTCACACCATAGCAACCAAACCCCACGAATTTTTTAACATCCGGTTTGCTCTCGCTCGTCATGTTTTTTGCAATCACATGTAAATAAAATACTAAAGGAACAGAATGTTGTACATGCATAACTTAATTTTCCGTTCGAACTTCAGAGTAGCATGGCGGTAAAAATGAAATCTTTTGCACGTTTAGAAAACACTCAAAGTTATAATATTACCATATTCATCCAACCGAGCCTTTTTCGCTTCAATGTCCTGTGATGAACCTTTTGTTTTGTTCTTGTAACTCTCCTTTTCTTTTCAAAGCTACATGTGAAGATGAACTCTTCCAGAATGCGTGAAAAGTTCTACTAGAATCACAGCGTCCTTGGTGAGAATTAGGCTTACTGCATTTTCTGCTTTTTCCGCACAGAGGTTTTCGACTGCAAAGTGAGCAAGAAATTTAAATTATTCAATATAATCACACAAACGCGAATTCGACGTTCAGAATTGCTTTGCTTACCTATCGTCCCGTTTATCCCCTGAAAAATTGCTGGCCATAAGAAGATTCTTCCTCAAATGGTCTTTTTACTGCCGTAATTACACACAATGATTGGCGATCTGTAGAGAATCCAATATGGCTGCCAGCAAGAAGCATCGAGCGCTCGATAAAATCGGGGTTTAAAATGTACAAATTTACGGTTTCCACGATTGAAAATACAAACAAACGGAGTCTACATATAACGATAAAGCTTTTTTTATTTGTGATAGGTAGGATACAACGAGAATAGAAAATTACCCAGGATGGATTTCCCCCTCAAAACGCGCCAAATTCACATTCTTAAACGATTTCACCTCGAAAACACAATCCTATGGGGGGGTCCCGAAATCAAAAAGATACTTTAGTATGGGAAGAATATACCTACCCCTGAAAGTAACGATTTTGACCTTTTAGCTTGCGTTTAAACCAGGAATTTGTCTCAGAAGGGGACTGAGTAAAACTCGCTTTTCGTTACCAAACGGCAGCGTATGCAAGCTTTATTATTAGAAAGCCATAACTGGAATGTTGGGCAACTGTGTAAGATGCAAATGTATTCATATTGTTTATTGTATTGCCGAGAAGCGAATTTCAATATCTCCACCGCTACTGAGCCATCGAACGCGAAAACAACAAAGGCCTGTTGGATCACGTGACAAGAGGGACGCTATGGGAGGAAATCGCATAGCAACGAACCACCGTGTTATATTCCCTTGCTGACACGGCAACCGGTCAAGTCGCCCGAGAGTCATCTCGCCCGAAGTTATGTCCTCCGAAGCCTGAGTCATGTTGACTTTGACTACACAGAAATCGATCGCATGCTCGGAATTGAAATATGTTTGAGTAACGATTCTAAAAGCGTTGTTCGTTTCCAACAACTAAAAGAAAGCGTTCTCCGTTTCTGACAAAAAATGAAGCGTTGTTCGTTTGGTATGTACTCGTTTCTTACTCACGGACATTTCGTAAGCTTGGGAAACTCTTTCTTGTGTCTTAAAATGTCATGAAGACTTTGACTACACAGAAATTGATTGTATGGACAGAATTGAAATATGTTTGAGTAACGACTCTAAAAGCGTTGTTCGTTTCTAACAACAGAGGGCAGTGTTGTTCGTTTCTATAACAACAAATACATGGATGCAGCGTAACATACAAGTAAAGTTCTGTTGTGTCTATTTGTGACTTTCTTAACAATAACAGATGTAAACACCTGGTAAACGAATGTCGAATAGAATTAACTTGTTGCCTTGCGTAAGATAAGTGTGATGTTTTTAAGATAACAGTCTATTGTTTATGCTTGTGACTTTTTTCACAGTAGTAGTCTGATAGCATCATTTCCCTAGGATCAGAATAGGCAAATATTATGTAGTTGTGCTCTGTTTCCTCTAGCGGTCGCATGTATCTTTTGATCCGATCAAAGTATATATGAAGAGGGTAAAGCTAGCTACAATACGAATACGAACTGATCAAAATGAGCATTCATCCTCAGTTGCGTTGAGTGTGATGATGAAGCTAGACCACGTCAACAAGCCCTACAGTGCGACGTTTACGGTCGATCATATGGCCTTTCTGACCATATGATCGATTTCTGTAAAGTCAAAGTCTTCATGTATGTGTTTATTTATTTATTTTTATTTATTTTATTTATTTAAAAATAAAAAAATGTATGTGTTTACGAACGTTCAATCGAAGTTTTCCTCTCTCTCTTTTTTTTTTTTTTTTTTTTTTGGTTGTCTTTACTTAGAATGCGCGGAAATCTGCTGATAAATCGAAAAATGTCCATTTCTCGTCTTCTTTGGGACGACCGATGGAAACTTCACGGAGAAATACAGTGTCACGCCATCGTGACAACGTACATGTTTATTACAAATGACTGGTGTAAGGATAGTTTCGTGTAGCTCAGCCGACTTCAACATGTTGTAAATGACATACAAGTATAACAGTGTATCTTCAGAGGAATTCGGATCGCTCAAATTCCCAAGAAAGAAGGTGCAGCACTCGGAATCTGGATGATATGCACACGATTTGAGGTATATGTTTGTAGTTACGTCGAGTAGTCCTCCGGCATGAAGGTTGATCAATTTTTGTGTGGGATTTCCCACACTTAGTCAAGGCCCGCGAAATTTATTTCTTTATTTCTTTCTTTCTTTATTTATTTGTCCACGAGAGAGAAGTGCTTGTCACGTGGTTTCTATTTGCGTTCAGTGAGCCGTGAAGACTGGATTCCAGTCAGCGTTTTTTCATAGTGTACTGTACGGCGGCCATTTCTCTTCTCAGTCGTTGGGTTTTGGAGAACTTATTCGGAATTTCATATTTGTTTCTTGGGGATTTTCGTTTCCAAGGTAAGGATAAGTCATTTCATATTTTCACGGGTTCTTTGCGTGCTTTAACTTTTAAATTTTGTTGTGGGAGCTTCGCGATTAAGCTCTCACGAAAGGCGATTACATTTGTACACCTGGTTTGTGTTCTTTCTTTCATAATCCGAGGCGTTTGTTTCGTTATTTCTTCAGGTGTCTATAACAGAAGATTTTTTCACGTAAGCCAACACGCTGAAACGCGGCTTGTGTTCAGTGCAGGTTGCACAGGAGCTTTCACGTTTTCACAAGCCAACATTTATCGGCTTGGACCTTCGGTGCGGGTTGTGCCAGATTGAAAGGAGTCATTGTACTCTCGCAAGCCAACATTTGTCGGCTTGAATGTATTTGTGCGGGTTGCGCTTCAAAGAGTCTCAGGGTGTCTCAAAGTGTCTCACGAGTGTCTCAAAATGTCTCACGAGTGTCTCAAAGTGTCACAAACGGAAAGAAACTATTGTTTGCGTTGAACTGTTAAGAGTGTTATCTATTTTAATAAACTGAGTTTCTAGTTAGTTGGATTGTTGTTGTTGCTCGCTCAAGCACACAAGTAAATATGGGGATCTCCATTGACCAATTCCGTTCAAGGATTGGATCTCATGAAGATTTACATCCTGATTTAAGTGAAAACTATGACCTCTCTGATGATCTCAACATTCCATCAACATCGCTGAATAATGAACCATTGATATTGAATGAATTACCTGATTTCGATTTTCGTCACATGACGAGCTTTGCTCAAGAAAAGAATTCTCACCAGGGATGCGTAAAATGATCCATAGGCTTGTCAAAGTAAAGCGAGAGGGCTCAATTAGCAAGTGAAAGCGAGGTGTTTGGCTTCGAGCGTGAAATTAATTGACGTTAACAATTAAAATGTAAACAGGCGCGAGGATCCGCGCGGCTTGCGCGTTAGGAGAGCTACGTAAATTTAGGACTCTTTTGCACAATTTTCTCTTAGGAGATAACTACGCATTCATGGCGTGAATGGCAATTTTCATAATTGTAGAATGATTCAGCGACAAGAACGGCTTAGCTAAGCCGTAATGTGTCATGGCATTTGAGGATAGCCTGGTTGTAGTGCGTGACATGACTATCAAGTAACAGTTATTGTACCCAGCATGTTTTGTTCGTGATCTACAGATTTATTGGTTTGTGACGCAAAGAGCGATTATCTGTTCTGTCACGACAGTACCAAAATTAAATTGTGTTAGCCAACTTATATTTCACTCTGATCAGACCTTTGACCCTAAGTCAACATGGAAGCCGGTGAGCCGCTCGGTAAGGACCTTGTTTTCAAGAGAGATTTCGACTGCAGTATGTTCTGGAGATACAAGAGTATCATTTAACACTTGAAACGATTGGTTAGATATTTTGATAATACTTTTCTGGCGTCCATACTGAGGAGTTCTTTCAGTATAAAATAGACAGTAGTCCCAATCATCAGGTAAGCGCGGGAACTTATCCCGCAAAAATTCTGTGCGAAGGTACGAGTATATTCGGCGGTATCTGCGAAAAGGGGCCATCGTTCTTTCCTTAAGGTAAGGTCTTAACTGTGTAAAACTTCGCGAGGAAGAAATTCTACTCGCTGGCCTGTCCAATTTGGCTTTTAGATAAGGTTGTATGCCTGATAATTTCTGTCTAGAGCTATATGATGACGCGCGATAAATCTCGCTGCTTAATAACCTTTGAGTCGAAAATGATGATGCCCAAACCATTTAATCAGCAAAGCAAGGTTTACCTTTACTTCTGTGCTTTCGAAGCAAGAGAAGGAATTATTTCTGTGATAGTTAGGTGACAGATGCTTAAAATCACATGGTGTATTATCAAACTGTTGAAACCTAACATGAGCAAGATGAACTAATTATGGAATGAACCCTGACATCACAGCTCAAATATTCCATCCCTATAAGATGACGCGCTCTTGGCAGGTTAGTGTGTTTTGTTACTAATCGTACTGTACTATTTCGCAGTTTCGAAAGTAGAATCCTGAAGATACTCTCGTTCTTTTGTTATTTCTTGTGTAATTAGACTTATCTCCGTGAGGGAAGAACCTTCATTTTTTAATTTTTTTCCCGGTTTTGTCATTCGTATGTGAACTGTTGTTATCTGAAGGCAGAACCTTTCCTTTTTTTTTCACCTGGTTCTGTCTCTCTTGGGTAGTCAGTTCTGTTTGGGCTGTTGTTATCTGAAGGCAGAACCTTTCCCTTTTTTTCACCTGGTTCTGTCTCTCTTGGGTAGTCAGTCCTGTTTGGGCTGTTGTTATCTGAAGGCAGAACCTTTCCCTTTTTTTCACCTGGTTCTGTCTCTCTTGGGTAGTCAGTTCTGTTTGGGCTGTTGTTATCTGAAAGCAGAACCTTTCCTTTTTTTTCCACCTGGCTCTGTCTCTCTTGGGTAGTCAGTCCTATTTGGGCTGTTGTTATCTGAAGGCAGAACCTTTCCCTTTTTTTTCACCTGGTTCTGTCCCTCTTGGGTAGTCAGTCCTATTTGGGCTGTTGTTATCTGAAGGCAGAACCTTTCCCTTTTTTTCGCCTGGTTCTGTCCCTCTTGGGTAGTCAGTCCTATTTGGGCTGTTGTTATCTGAAGGCAGAACCTTTCCCTTTTTTTTACCTGGTTCTGTCTCTCTTGAGTAGTCAGTCCTATTTGGGCTGTTGTTATCTGAAGGCAGAACCTTTCCCTTTTTTTCACCTGGTTCTGTCTCTCTTGGGTAGTCAGTCCTATTTGGGCTGTTGTTATCTGAAGGCAGAACCTTTCCCTTTTTTCACCTGGTTCTGTCTCTCTTGGGTAGTCAGTCCTGTTTGGGCTGTTGTTATCTGAAGGCAGAACCTTTCCCTTTTTTTCACCTGGTTCTGTCTTTCTTGGGTAGTCAGTTCTGTTTGGGCTGTTGTTATCTGAAAGCAGAACCTTTCCTTTTTTTTCCACCTGGCTCTGTCTCTCTTGGGTAGTCAGTCCTATTTGGGCTGTTGTTATCTGAAGGCAGAACCTTTCCCTTTTTTTCACCTGGTTCTGTCTCTCTTGGGTAGTCAGTCCTATTTGGGCTGTTGTTATCTGAAGGCAGAACCTTCCCTTTTTTTCACCTGGCTTTGTCTCTCTTGGGTAGACAGTCCTATTTGGGCTGTTGTTATCTGAAGGCAGAACCTTTCCCTTTTTTTCACCTGGTTCTGTCTCTCTTGGGTAGTCAGTCCTGTTTGGGATGTTGTTATCTGAAGGCAGAACCTTTCCTTTTTTTTTCACCTGGTTCTGTCCGTCTTGGGTAGTCAGTCCTGGTTCTGTCTCTCTTGGGTGGTCAGTCCTATTTGGGCTTTTGTTATCTGAAGGCAAAATCTTTCCTTTTTTTTTATTTGGTTCTGTCTCTCTTTGGGAGTTGTTTCATTTTAGACTGTGCGTTTTCATCTTATGACAAACTAATTTTGAATTGCGACATAATTAAATCTACTTGTCTTGATTTTTTTTCCTTTGCAGATTTAATTGAACGTTAACCGCGAAAAGCCGTGATGAAAAAGCAATGTTTGTTTTAATAGAAAAAGATAGTTTTCCTGTTTAGATGACCAACCAACCTTAACTTAATTACACATCATAAGTGCACGTTCCGTTGACTGGTAATTTTTACGTCGATGTTGTGTTTGCCTTGGTGGTGTCTGTCCTCAAATCCCGTGATTTTTCAATTAAAAATAAATAACGAATTTAGGAATAAAATTACCAACGAGTAAAATACCTCTTCACGTAACGTATTAAATTGCATTTGCATTTCCAAGTCTTACTTCAGACACGAGATGTAAAATCGGTCGTAGATTGTAAAAGAGATTTGTGAGTAAAGAACTTTTTCTACTTGTCTTTGTTTATTTTCTCGCAACCTTATACATGAGGTTCGCCGTGTTCGCAGTGGTACGCCAGGAAACCCCAGCAGGAAAAATTATTTTAAAGATTTTACTCCTTTAATGATCTCTTTAGAGTATATTACTTCCTTAGCATTTAGCCAATTATATGGTGCCGGCGGAGGGTACAAAAAAACTCCATTATATATTTCTTTACAGGCCAATATTATCGGAAAAAACCCAAACAAACAAACAAAATGAGTTCTGTTGCGCTGTGTGATCCATGAGTGTTCTCATCGCGGTTAGGGCTTGCTGTTGTTTGCGGTATTATTTTCCGGAGTGGACATACCATTACTAAATTTTTGTTAGCGTTTAAAAATCGGAAATACATGGTTTTGGTAAAAAACCTTAATCTTTTTCAACTCTTAACGACTGTCGAGTTGTGTGTATCAATAGAGTGGGTCAGCAAATTTGCATTCTATGTTGCGCAAGGGGCAAGAGAAAATGGTTGACTTCCCGCGAGTGAAGCTGACACTCTAGGCCTAGGTCGATGTCGATCCGTTACTATCCTTTGTAAACAAAATTTCGATCATGGAGTTAAATTATAAAATTACTTTGGCTTACATTGTACGCTTTAAAGTAAACTTGAGTTGTTAGATCCACGCGAGGGTTTAACCTTGAAAAATGCAATCACGCGAGTGGAGCTGACATTAACGCGTGTCCCTATCTGGAAAACATTCGTATTGTGACAAGAAGGGTCTGCTTTAAGGTTTTGGGTTACTCTCGCCATGCAATTTGGACGCCGAAAAGTGCCAAAAAAGTAATTACTGAAAATTCATCCGCAACACCTCGGTCGTTCTGTGGGTGCGAAGTCAGTTCTTCTCTTACAGTTAATAATTGCTAGGCGGATCTCAGATCCGCCTCAGCCTCATTTGCATAAATTCTTTTGGTGAGCAAAGCTCGTCATGTGGTCCAGACACCCGATAAAGAGCAAAAAGAATTTTTTATCACATTTTACATCAGATTAAAACCTCAGAAACCCCTTTCTACTGCTTCCTCAGTGGAGGAGCTGGTGTTGGCAAATCGCATTTAACAAAAGATTTGTATCAGGCAGTGCTTTATGGCATAAACACTTTAAAATGTTTAAACTTAATGAAATCATGGGTCAAAGAGACAGCAAATTGTTTGTGGAATTACTTAATAGGTTGCGCAAAAGTAAACACACAGTAGCTGACATTGCAAAACTTAAAGAGAGCTATACAAGAAGACATCAACAACCCAATAGATGCACCTCACTTATTTATACAGAATGCTAAAGTAGATGAATTTAATCAAAGGGCCCATAATGCAGCCACAGGAAACAAATCCACAATAAATGCTCCAGATGGTGTTATTGGAGCTATCTCTCCAGAGCAAAGAAACAAAATACTAAGACAAATACCCAATGATCCAAGAAAAACAAAACAGTTAGCCTCAACCCTTTGTCTTGCTGAGGGTGAAAGAACACACCTTGTCATGAATGTACGAACCGAAGATGGCATGACAAATGGTGCTGGAAATGTTGTTAAACTAGTTCAGTTACATCAACAAACCAAACCATCTGGTATTGTATGGGTACAATTTGACCACTCAGATGTAGGTCAGAAAACAAGGAATGAAAAAAGACATTTGTATGTACAAGGAATTGAACACACATGGACCCCAGTAAACCCTGTGACTAGACAGTTTGTGGTAGGTAGAAACAGAACAGCACAAGTTGTTAGAAAACAATTACCACTGCGTTCCGCAGCAGCAAAAACAATTCAAAGGTCACAAGGTGATACTGACAGTAGAATTGTTGTGGATTTTAGTACCAGAAATACTATTCCACACATACATTATGTGGGACTCAGTAGAGTGACTGCTATAGAAGGCCTATATATTTCCAATTTGTGTGAAAGCAAGATTGCTGTTAATCCAGATGGAGAGATTAAGAACAACTGCAAAACTTAAGCTTTGCATCTCCCCTCTCCATGACATAACATTTTCCCTTCTTAAACTGTGTTATCTTAATGTAAGGTCTCTTCACAAACACATAGAAGATATACGTAAAGACTTAAATTATTTATCTAAGTGCTGATATCAATATTTTCACAGAAACAAGATTTAATTCTCAAAATAATAATGACATGTATGACATTGCTGGTTATGTTCTCTTCCGTAATGATAACCTTAATTCCAGCAATGGATCAAGGTCTTATGGTGGTACAGCTGTGTACAGTAAAATCCCATACTTACCTGGATACTCCTATTGTCACAATATACATGGTGTTGAAATAACAGTAATTAAGTTAGCAAGTCTTTAGGATTGAATAATCATAGGGATATATCACTCCCCAAACGTGCCTGTAAGACAACTTTATGAAGCAATAACTGAGGTACTAAATAACATTTCACCAGACAACAATAACATTACTGGAGACTTTAATATAAATTGGCTTGTTGAAACAGACAAAAGACCTTTGTATAATTTACTAGTGAGGGATAACCATTACAAACAGTTCATATCAACTTATACAACTGACAACAACACAGTAATTGATCATATATATACAAATATATCTAACATTGATATACAAGCAGATATTTTAGAAACATATTTCACAGATCATAAAGCTGTTTGGGCCTCATTTCACGGTGTCCTCTAACAAATTACCTTATCATGATGTACATTGTTTTTAAGTTAAGAGAGCAACAAAAGAAAGCAGTAAATATTTATGAAAAGAGTTGTTTCCCTTTTTTCAGAGGAATTTGTAATAAGAAACTCGCAAAACTATTAATAAGGAAATGCTGCTTATTCATTGGTACCAGAACAGGCCTTTTAAAATTAAGTTTGAAGTCATCTTTCTAAGAGTTGTCCAGTTTAACAACCATTTACAAAAGACAAAAATAAACTACATAACACACAGTCTTGAAATTTCAAGGCAGCTCCTTTAACATCTTGGCTAATTTCTAACTGCAACCTTTATTGACAACCCTGCATTAAACAATTATTCCACAGTTAAGTCTGCAACCCCTCCTGAAATACTCCAGGATACCAAAAAAAAAACAACAAGCAAACAAACATATTAGTGAAGTGAGCAAACAACCACATGCGTGACTTTCACGTAATCTAAAATTCGTGATTGCAGCATTCCCACGTGCGTAAAGTGCTTGTAACTTATGGGAAACACACGCATGTTACACCAAAAAAACCCGCGTGTAGCAGGAGAGGCCGATTACTCGCAATTTCTCGTAGTTTTGAATTTCCCTTTTGTTTTTCAGAACACCCATATACCTGTACTTTTTTACACCGATGCGATAGAAATTAATTGGAAAAGCATTCCTTGAAATAGGAAGTCGTCCTGTATTTTCAGCGAAAAAGATCGTCAAGTGATCAAAACAACACCGGCCAGATTATAGTCACGTGCTCGGCAACGACTTCTTGAAAGCGATCATCTTTCATTCTTACCATCAAAACAGTCACGTTTGCATAGAAGAATAACAAAACGAAACGATTACAACGGAAAGACCCAAATTGGCGTAGAAAGAAATAATGCTGCAAATTACCATTTTTTTTATGTCATGGGTACATGTTTCCGTGGGAATTTCTGTGTCAACAGCTTGCTGTCACTCACAAAGTCTTCGTGATTCTCGCTGGTCCTCGTTATGTTTAGCGCATGGACGATTCGAAGACCCTTCAAATTTGGTTTTTAAGTTGATCATAGCACTAATCTGAAACATTTGAAGTCCATTTCAATTTAGTAAATGTCGAAACAGGCGTGTAAAGACAATAAATATCGCAACGATCAGTGCAATCATAATAGCGCCAGGACTTTGGACTTACTTCTTCGGAAGGATAGATCTCGAGTTCGAAGCCGACTAATTACGACTAATTACGAAGAGTCCACGCTAATTTGCATATCGCAGAGCGCCCACAAGAACTCGTTTCTACGCTATCGTGTATCCACGAGTTAAACAGTAGTTGCAGAAATTTTTTCAATTTTTTTTCAATGACTGTTACGAAAATATTTACTGCTCCAAGTATTTCCAGTATTGCCGTATAAACAAATAAATAGCCTAAGCCACCAAGAGGTAATTTAATTGTTGAAGACGATTACCAAACGTTCAAAAACACGCCAAAAAGCTTCCAGGGAGGGAGGGAAAGGCATATTGCTTGATAAAAGTATAAGTTAATACCCCAGATCTCTCCTGTGAATCTGTATTTGTTCAAATAATTCCCACACAAAAATTACTATTCAGGCTGTTGATTCTAGGCCTAATATCACCCCTGTAGTACAGTTGACTCACGGTGAGCGACAGGTTTCCTTCCGCTCAAAAACCCCTTGCAAACACTTTGTCAATATAATCCCACACAAGTACGCATTGCGGACCTATTTTTATTAAAAGATGACAACCAGAGGCGAGATTTCTCTTCGGGATATTGCTCATAAGATAACATTCTTTCAAAGCCTTGCATGTTTCATTTGTCTGAAACATTTGTTGTTGAGAACATTAGATGCAAAGATCGCCAAATTATGCAATATCTGATTTTTGAGCTTCGCTCGCGTATTGCCCCTACAAAAAGTAGAGGCAGGCGCGTAGAGATTTTTACATATTTAAAAACTAGAATATTATAACCAGCTAGGTGGGTATTTTTAGTTCAAGAATCGTTGTACTTTTATGACCGAAACTGTACCGAGATAAATAATCTATTAGCGTGTTCACATTCACTCCCAGGAGAAATTAAATGTATCAAAGTAAAGACGAATGATGTTACTATGTATGGTAGAAGTGCCAATTTGTAATGTTGTATTTAGCTTGAGATAGAGAAATAAACATTTCACTCTTTTTTTGCGACGTTTTTGTATGAAAATGAGGCCCCAGGCCTCGAACAAGCAGTCGTTGTTACCATGGCAACAAGAGTGCTACAAACTTTAAAAAGCGCATTTTTGTGCATCCCCCCTGAGTAACCATATGCAAACTGTATGCAAAATTTGAAGGGGGGTTTGAAAATTTTTATTTCCTAAGATGTTTGATTCTTACAGAGACTTGTTCTTAATGGTAAAAATTATATGCGGTCAAGAATATATGAAAGTCATATATTTGAACTGCGGATAGAGACATGAATGAAAGTGATCCTCGCAGTGATGTGCACTACTTAGGCAGTAGTGAAAATAAGGCCTGAAAAAAATTTCAGGCCTGTACGGGATTTGAACCCATGACCTCTGCGATACCGGTGCAGCGCTCTACCAACTGAGCTAACAAGCCAACTGGGAGCTGGTCATGATAGTGGTTCTAAATAAACCCGTGAAGTGATGAATATGCGGTTAAGAATATATGAAAGTCATATATTTGAACTGCGGATAAAGACATGAATGAAAGTGATCCTCGCAGTGATGTGCACTACTTAGGCAGTAGTGAAAATAAGGCCTGAAAAAAATTTCACTTCACGGGTTTATTTACCACTATCATGACCAGCTCCCAGTTGGCTTGTTAGCTCAGTTGGTAGAGCGCTGCACCGGTATCGCAGAGGTCATGGGTTCAAATCCCGTACAGGCCTGAAATTTTTTTCAGGCCTTATTTTCACTACTGCCTAAGTAGTGCACATCACTGCGAGGATCACTTTCATTCAGGTAAAAATTATGTTGTTGATCCCCTGTTTTTTTTAGAATCTTAACCCTTTAACTCCCAAGGTATCAAATCAATTTGGAGAATTTGGTATTAGATCAACTTATAATCCCCTAATTGACATTTTACTGTATTCTCATTACTTCTATGCATGATATTGTATTGATATTGTGAGGAGAAATTCTCTTTTGGTCACTCATGGGAGTTCGTTTGTTTCACTGCAAGGAGCGTGAAGGATGGGAGAGTCGGTGAAAGAGATTAAGTTGGTGAGCGGTGATAGACTACGTATTCAAACCAACACGATTGTTGACTGTGTATGCGCGAGAGGACCAGTTCTTGTCGACCGTGTGCTAGTTTCCCGTGCGTTGAGAATTGGCTTCTTCTCCAGCTCGGAGAGATACACTGTTTAAAGGACCATTGAGTGACATCTCACACCCTGTTTAAGACTCGATCTCCGGAAAACACAGCCTACTGGCTGAATACACATGCTGCAGTGCTTTTCGATGTATCCGCAGCCATCGCACGCAATAAGCTTTCAACTCAAATACATGTCAAATCTTACCGTCGAAATTTCGAGGGGAAATGTCGTGCCCATAGTGATTTTTTAAAATTTTTTCCGCAAAATTTGCAAGGCTCACGCTGCATGCGAACATTTGAGGTTGTATGCGATAGTTAAGAGCAAAATCATACGACACCCAAGTAGGCTTTAAAAACAAAGGAAACGTCAAAAAGAACTAAACATATTTCATCGACAAGTAACAAAAACAACCTTTTTGTAACCTATTCGCACTCAATTTCTCATCTAAAAAATGTAATTGATCACATGAAAAATCGATGTAAAGTGGGTAGATCAAGTCGAATTTTTCAACACGCCGATGACGTCTGAGAAAACGAGGAGAAAAACTTAGTCTAGCCATAACAGAGGGAAATCTTTACTTTCTGCTCCTAAATCACAAAAATTCGTCTTGTGATGTAAACCACTGAGATTACAAGTGGGACGAGAAAGTTGCCCCCAATCTTGACATAGTTAGGAAGGGGGGTGGGGTAACTGAAACTTCATACTCCCTCCCTTAGGTCAAATTGAAATGTTTTTGTAGAGACGTACCACTAAATAACTGACCAGGAGCGAAGGAACCAATTTAGAAATGAAGGGTGGTACACTGGTGGGTCAGGAACACATTTCAAATCCATTTGGCGCATTTTGGAGCACTGATTGGAGATTTTCACTACCAACCAACCTTGAGACTTGTTCATATTTTTTGTTTTTTTGTTTTTTGTGGTTATTTCTATTGTTAAAGCTTCAGGTCAGGCATTTGTGTTCATCCTTTTCGCCAAAAAAGTGCGTAAGGGCGCGCGCTATTCAAAGTGATCAGATATGACCCATGAAGGTTGCCAGAAATTTTCTTCATTTTGTTATTGACTTACCCCTCCCTTCCAACAAAATGTCAAACGACTTGCCTCATTTTTGACATTCAAATGCTTCCTTTTTGTACTTACGAAATAGGCAAACAACTAAATAGGAGTGACTAAATATATCACTAGGTTTCAGCTTTCTCGCACATTCTGAGCTTTTATCGATGCTTTGCATGATAAACAATCGTGAAAATGGCAGTAACAACAAAAGATTGAAACAAGCCCTTTGTAACCTCTCGTTTTACTATTGTGCGATTACTTTTAACAGCATATCTAAAATGCATCATGATGCTTAAACAATAAGCACAATTTATGGCATTCAAACGTATAAGAAAAATCTGTTGAAATACTGTTAAAAACAAAATTATATCCGGGCCATAAAAGTAAAAATCTATCAATTTTAGTCCGGGAAAACAATATTTCTGATACAGAGAAAAAACTTCGATAAGCAATGACCTGGTAAAAATTGACAAAAATGTTTATCACATTCTCCATTTGACATAAACTAAGATATTAGAGTAATCAGACTATTGATTATTCTCAAAGATCTATGGATATGTTTCTAATAGCTTTATATCCCTCATCAGGAAAAAACCGATCCAGAGAAAAATCTGTACAAAAAATCTTTGGAAACCATCTTAAAGACGTCTCTACTTTAACGTTAATGTGACGCCCAAAATCTTGTCTATAGTTAACAGTTTCATCCATGTTTGACTAAAAAAAACTAACTTACTTGAAATATAAATTAAATGAGTATCAGTTTGAGTAAGTTATCAAGGATCAAAACACTTGAAAGTCCTTTTCCTTTAGAGTGTCCAAAATCCGTCAAGCTCGTAGTAAGTAACAGCTCAGACAGGCGAAAAGTCAAGTTTTGAAACAATAGAGATCGTTAGGGACTCTCGTTAACTTTGGCCATCTTTTGATCCTCCCTGCTTTAAAGAGAAGATTCTTGACAAAGATTTCATCGGTAGCCTACTGGTTTCTGGTCCAAATATCACCGTTGACTTCCGCGGGCTTGGTCCTTGACCTGATACAGTTCCAATGCTCACTGCGTCAGCTGAAAAATAGGAATTAAAATTTAAGAAGGATCGTTGAGTTGCCATAGGATGTTTCCCTTGGCTATGCAAAATAAAATCTATCTTTTTTTTCGTTCATATCATGGTTCTCATGGTAAATGTGTTGCAGCGATTGCATTGCACCTCAGTTTACTCGAGCAACGAAAAATTCCAAATTCGATTGAAAGCAAAATAAAATAAAACAACTATGATTTTGATTTAAGTCATTTGGTATTGAATAAATGCTATAAACAGAGTAATTAGATGGTTCGAATTCTGAATTTCCTTGAAATCCAGGCTGACGTCATCACCAATGAGTACGAATGGTGCCCAGTACTGCACCTCTTTGAACATTTCACTCTCTCTCATGCACTTCATGGCCTGCTGGAGAGCTTCACTTGCCTTCTTGCCTTTAGCAAGTGCATCGTAGAAGAAACTCATGAGCTCCGGGGTTCCATCGTCATCAATCGCCCATAAGGTTACCACAACAGATTTAGCACCGGCACCCAAAAATGCTCGCGCGATGCCGACCACACCCTCGGCCATAACCTCCCCACAAGCGGTGTGACAACAACTTAGTACAACCAGTCGAGCCCGCAGCCCAGATTCTAGGACATCTTTCATAGTCATTAGATAGTCTTTTTCTTCTGGTTGAGAGTTTTTCCTTGTAGGGTTTGGTGCCAAGATGACTTCTCCAGTTTCCATTTTACCGTGCGCTGCAATGTGAACTAACGCCACTGATGGCATTTGTTTTAACACCTTTTCTTTTGTTGCCATTTCTCCAATGAGTGGGGAATGTTTTAGGATGCGTCCGATCATCTCCACTTCTTTTCTTGCTCCCGGAAGTTGCACCAAGAGTCCTCCCTGATAGATGATATGCTTGAAACATGGGTCGCCAGCAAGCAATGCACCTTTTTCATGTGGAATTCAGCTGGGCAATCATGAATTAGTTGCAACGTCGTCAGTGACGGAAGCACACGAATACTGAAAGAATCACTTAGATATGATGACCTCGAGTCCTCCAATGCTGCATAAGGTACAAGGCAAAATGGCCCCTAAGGAACAAAAGTTATCTCGTTGCCTTTGATCAGATCAGCAATAGGAGAAACGATGATGTCATGAAGCTTCTGTAGAGCCCTTGATTGTGAGCACCTCACATCAACTCGGATCACATCCTTGGCAACTTCCTCCTCTTTTGGCGAACCAGGTGAAGGATTTTCGCATGGAACAGCATCTCTTCTGCCAATCTCCTTAAGGGCAGTTTTGTTCTGTAGCCGGATGAAAAATTCCAATTCATTCTCATATTTATAATTGTTCACATGTACTTTTCTCATCTGGATATTATCTTCACAGAGAAAAACCCAGAAGTAAACGCATGGTCTATTGAGAGCCATGAAAACTGTATTTGATGGAACAGAATTCAGGGAAAGGCACGAACCGCTATTCCTTAAAGTATGATCAGGCTGGTACCTTGTGTCCATAAGATCTCTTAGAGCTTAGGCACGTCCTTTTTCTGCGGCAAGAAGAGCGTTCACAACTTTACCTTGAATGAGACTTATACGCCACAAACCTTTGTATGCACTTTGGTGCTGATTACGATAAGAAATCTTCCACTGATCGTTGAGTTGAAGACTGGCCGTGATGTCATCATACACCTCTACACTCGAGTTAAAGTAAGTGAAGGCCCTCGTTGGATCTCATTGACACTCGAAACTCATTCCGAGAGAACAGAGTGAGCACGCTTCTCCAGTCTTGTCCCTTACTTCTTTGGATATTTCTAGGTAACGTTGATACAACTCGATTGCCCTTTTAAACTTTTTTTGACCGAGAAGAATGGTGCCGAGATGGTAATAACTAATTCCCTCTCCGGTCTTGTCCCCCACCTCTTTAGCAATTTCTAGAGAACGGATCTGGTACTCGATTGCTGTTTGGAACTGTCGTACACTATAGTAAACGTCCCCGAGATTGCCATAACTTCGTCCCTCTCCCGCTTTGTCTCCCACTTCTTTAGCAATTTCTAGAGAATGGATCTGGTACTCGATTGCTGCTTTGAACTTTCGTAGAGCACGATAAGCGTTGCCCAGATTGCCATAACTTCGTCCCTCTCCCGCTTTGTCTTCTACTTCTTTAGCAATTTTTAGATGACGTTGATGGTACTCGATTGCTGTTTGGAACTGTCCTAGACCATCATAAGCGTTGCCGAGATTGCCATAACCTCGTCCCTCTCCCGCTTTGTCTCCCACTTCTTTAGCAATTTCTAGACAACGTTGAAGGTACTCGATTGCTGTTTTGAACTGTCCTAGACCATCATAAGCGTTGCCGAGATTGCCATAGCTTCGTCCCTCTCCCGCTTTGTCTCCCACTTCTTTAGCAATTTCTAGACAACGTTGATGGTACTCGATTGCTGTTTGTAACTGTCCTAGACAACGATAATCGTTGCCGAGATTGCCATAACTTCGTCCCTCTCCCGCTTTGTCTCCCACTTCTTTAGCAATTTCTACATCACGTTGATGGTACTCGATTGCTGTTTGGAACTGTCCTAGACCATGATAATCGTTGCCGAGATTGCCATAACTTTGTCCCTCTCCCGCTTTGTCTCCTACTTCTTTAGCAATTTCTAGATGACGTTGATGGTACTCGATTGCTGTTTGGAACTGTCCTAGACCATGATAATCGTTGCCGAGATTGCCATAACTTCGTCCCTCTCCCGCTTTGTCTCCCACTTCTTTAGCAATTGCGAGATCACGTTGATGGTACTCGATTGCTGTTCTGAACTGTCCTAGACCATGATAAGCGTTGCCGAGACTGCCATAACTTCGTCCCTCTCCCGCTTTGTCTTCCATTTCTTTAGCAATTTCTAGATGACGTTGATGGTACTCGATTGCTGTTTGGAACTGTTCTAGACCACCATAAGCGTTTCCGAGATTGCCATAACCTCGTCCCTCTCCCACTTTGTCTCTTACTTCTTTAGCAATTTCTAGATGACGTTGATGGTACTCGATTGCTGTTTGGAACTCTCCTAGACCATGGTAAGCGTTGCCGAGATTGCCATAACTTTGTCCCTCTCCCACTTTGTCTTCCACTTCTTTAGCAATTTCTAGATGACGTTGATGGTACTCGATTGCTGTTTTGAACTGTCCTAGACCATAATAATCGTTGCCGAGACCGCCATAACTTCGTCCCTCTCCCACCTTGTCTCCCACTTCTTTAGCAATTGCTAGATCACCTTGATGGTACTCAATTGCTGTTTGGAACTGTCCTAGACCATCATAAGCGTTGCCGAGACCGCCATAACCTCGTCCCTCTCCCGCTTTGTCTCCCACTTCTTTAGCAATTGCTAGATCACGTTGATGGTACTCGATTGCTGTTCTGAACTGTCCTAGACCATGATAAGCGTTGCCGAGACTGCCATAACTTCGTCCCTCTCCCGCTTTCTCTCCCACTTCTTTAGCAATTTCTAGAAGACGTTGATGGTACTCAATTGCTGTTTTGAAATGTCCTAGACCATCATAAGCGTTGCCAAGATTGCCATAACCTCGTCCCTCTCCCGCTTCGTCTCCCACTTCTTCAGCAATTTCTAGATGACGTTGATAGTACTCGATTGCTGTTTGAAACTGTCCTAGACTGAGATAAGCGTTGCCGAGATTGCCATAACTTCGTCCCTCTCCCGCTTTGTCTCCTACTTCTTTAACAATTTCTAGACAACGTTGATGGTACTGGATTGCTGTTTGGTACTGTCCCAGACCATGATAAGCATTGCCGAGATTACCATAACTTCCTCCCTCTCCCGCTTTGTTTCCCACTTCTTTAGCAATTTCTAAATGACGTTGAGGGTACTCGATTGCTGTTTGGAACTGTTCTAGACCATGATAAGCGTTGCCGAGACTGCTATAACTTCGTCCCTCTCCCGCTTTGTCTCCCACTTCTTTAGCAATTTCTAGACCACGTTGATGGTACTCGATTGCTGTTCTGAACTGTCCTAGACCATCATAAGCGTTGCCGAGATTGCCATAACCTCGTCCCTCTCCCACTTTGTCTCTCACTTCTTTAGCAATTTCTAGATGACGTTGACGGTACTCGATTGCTGTTTGGAACTGTTCTAGACCATGATAAACGTTTCCGAGATTGCCATAACCTCGTCCCTCTCCCACTTTGTCTCTCACTTCTTTAGCAATTTCTAGATGACGTTGATGGTACTCGATTGCTGTTTGGAACTGTCCTAGAACATCATAAGCGTTGCTGAGATTGCAATAACTTTGTCCCTCTCCCGCTTTGTCTTCCACTTCTTTAGCAATTTTTAGATGACGTTGATGGTACTCGATTGCTGTTTGGAACTGTCTTAGACCACGATAAGCGTTGCCGAGATTGCCATAACTTCGTCCCTCTTCCGCTTTGTCTCCCACTTCTTCAGCAATTTCTAAACGACGTTGATGGTACTCGATTGCTGTTTGGGACTGTCGTAGACCATGATAAGCATTGCCGAGATTGCGATAACTTTGTCCCTCTCCCGCTTTGTCTTTTACTTCTTTGGCAATTTTTAGACGACGTTGATGGTACTCGATTGCTGTTTGGAACTGTCCTAGACCATGATAAGCGTTGCTAAGACTGTCATAACTTCGTCCCTCTCCCGCTTTGTCTCGTACTTCTTTAGCAACTTCTAGATGACGTTGATGGTACTCGATTGCTGTTTGGAACTGTCCTAGACCATTATGAACATTGCCGAGATTGCCATAACCTCGTCCCTCTCCCGCTTTGTCTCCCACTTCTTTAGCAATTTCTAGATGACGTTGATGGTACTCGATTGCTGTTTGAAACTGTCCTAGACTAACATAAGCGTTGCCGAGATTGCCATAACCTCGTCCCTCTCCCGCTTTGTTTCCCACGTCTTTAACAATTTCTAGACAACGTTGATGGTACAGGATTGCTGTTTGGTACTCTCCTAGACCATGATAAGCATTGCCGAGACTGCCATAACTTCCTCCCTCTCCCGCTTTGTCTCCCACTTCTTTTGCAATTTCTACATGACGTTGATGGTACTCGATTGCTGTTTGGAACTGTTCTAGACCATGATACGCGTTGCCGAAATTGCCATAACTTCGTCCCTCTCCCGCTTTGTTTCCCACTTCTTTATGAATTTCTAGACCACGTTGATGGTACTCGATTGCTGTTTGGAACTGTCCTAGACCATGATAAGCGTTGCCGAGATTGCCATAACTTCGTCTCTCTCCTGCTTTGTCTTCCATTTCTTTAGCAATTTCTAGATGACGTTGATGGTACTCGATTGCTGTTTGGAACTGTTCTAGACCATCATAAGCGTTTCCGAGATTGCCATAACCTCGTCCCTCTCCCACTTTGTCTCTCACTTCTTTAGCAATTTCTAGATGACGTTGATGGTACTCGATTGCTGTTTCGAACTCTCCTAGACCATGGTAAGCGTTGCCGAGATTGCCATAACTTCGTCCCTCTCCCACTTTTTCTCTTTCACTTCTTTAGCAATTTCTAGATGACGTTGATGGTACTCCATTGCTGTTTAAAACTGTTGTAGACCATGATAAGCGTTTCCGAGATTGCCATAACCTCGTCCCTCTCCCACTTTGTCTTCCACTTCTTTAGCAATTTCTAGATGACGGTGATGGTACTCGATTGCTGTTTGGAACTGTCCTAGACCATAATAAGTGTTGCCGAGATTGCCATAACCTCGTCCCTCTCCCGCTCTGTCTCCCACTTCTTTAGCAATTTCTAGATCACGCTGATGGTACCCGATTGCTGTTTTGAACTGCCCTAGACCATCATAAGCGTTGCCGAGACTGCCATAACTTCGTCCCTCTCCTGCTTTGTCTCCCACTTCTTTAGCAATTTCTAGATGATGTTGATGGTACTCGATTGCTGTTTGGAACTGTCCTAGACCATGATAAGCATTGCCAAGATTGTCATAACTTCCTCCCTCTCCCACTTTGTCTCCCACTTCTTTAGCAATTTCTAGATCACGTTGAAGGTACTCGATTGCTGTTTGGAACTGTCCTAGACCATGATAAGCGTTGCCAAGATTCACATAACTTCGTCTCTCTCCCACTTTGTCTCCCACTTCTTTAGCAATATCTAGATGACGTTGATGGTACTCGATTGCTGTTTGGAACTGTCTTAGACCATGATAAGCGTTGCCGAGACTGCCACAACCTCGTCCCTCTCCCGCTTTGTCTCCCACTTCTTTAGCAATTTTTAGATGACGTTGATGGTACTCGATTACTGTTTGGAACTGTCCTAGACCACGATAAGCGTTGCCGAGATTGCCATAACTTCGTCCCTCTTCCGCTTTGTCTCCCACTTCTTCAGCAATTTCTAAACGACGTTGATGGTACTCGATTGCTGTTTGGAACTGTCGTAGACCATGATAAGCATTGCCAAGATTGCGATAACTTTGTCCCTCTCCCGCTTTGTCTTTTACTTCTTTGGCAATTTCTAGACGACGTTGATGGTACTCGATTGCTGTTTGGAACTGTCCTAGACCACGATAAGCGTTGCCGAGACTGCCATAACTTCGTCCCTCTCCCGCTTTGTCTCGTACTTCTTTAGCAACTTCTAGATGACGTTGATGGTACTCGATTGCTGTTTGGAACTGTCCTAGACCATGATTAACATTGCCGAGATTGCCATAACCTCGTCCCTCTCCCGCTTTGTCTCCCACTTCTTTAGCAATTTCTAGATGACGTTGATGGTACTCGATTGCTGTTTGAAACTGTCCTAGACTAACATAAGCGTTGCGGAGATTGCCATAACTTCGTCCCTCTCCCGCTTTGTTTCCCACTTCTTTAACAATTTCTAGACAACGTCGATGGTACTGGATTGCTGTTTGGTACTGTCCTAGACCATGATAAGCATTGCCGAGATTGCCATAACTTCCTCCCTCTCCCGCTTTGTCTCCCACTTCTTTAGCAATTTCTAAATGACGTTGATGGTACTCGATTGCTGTTTGGAACTGTTCTAGACCATGATAAGCGTTGCCGAGACTGCCATAACTTTGTCCCTCTCCCGCTTTGTCTCCCACTTTTTTATTAATTTCTAGATCACGTTGATGGTACTCGATTGCTGTTTGGAACTGTCCTAGACCATGATAAGCGTTGCCGAGATTGCCATAACCTCGTCCCTCTCCCGCTTTGTCTTCCACTTCTTTAGCAATTTCTAGATGACGTTGATGGTACTGGATTGCTGTTTGGAACTGTCCTAGACCATGATAAGCGTTTCCGAGACTGCCATAACCTCGTCCCTCTCCCGCTTTGTCTCCCACTTCTTTAGCAATTTCTAGATGACGTTGATGGTACTCGATTGCTGTTTGGAACTGTCCTAGACCATGAAAAGCGTTCCCGAGATTGACATAACCTCGTCCCTCTTCCGCTTTGTCTCCCACTTCTTTAGCAATTTCTAGATGACGTTGATGGTATTTGATTGCTTTTTTGAACTGTCCTAGACCATGATAAATGATGCCGAGAGTGCAATAACTGATCATCATCATGTTAAGTCCATCATTAGATCTGTTCAGTAGATGAGGCAGACTTTTACCATTCTTGTCAATCTTAAAATTTGTCAAGGATACAGAAGTCATGATTTTAACAATAATTAGAATATTAAGTAGGACGTTACGCATTGGACGTGGCTGTGTTATAAAGTTTTGCTGCTCAAACAATATGCTTATTCATAAAGTGAATATTAATGTAAACGAGCTTTTAAAGGTAATTATTTGTTTAGTTTCTACCTTGGTCCCTTCTTTAATTCAGGTTTCGTTAAATAATATTATTTTTTGCTTGTTATAAGTGCTAAAGGAGTCATTTAATAATTATACATGGACGCGCGTAAATGTGGAATTTTTTTCGAGTGTTCAACCATATAGACACCAGTGAGGTATCGAATTAAACACGAGAAGAGAAGTTCCATATCTACAAGTAACTATGTATTATTTTCTATTACATGAGTACAACAGCCCTTTACTGAGGGAAAAGTCGACTTAATTAATGAATGAAAAAAAAAACAGAATCTACAGTTTCTGAAGAAAAGTTATTACGTGCTTTGACGACAAGGCTCAGGGTGAAAAATGCGTTGACTCGTTGCAAAAACAAACAATGGGCGTAATTTTTTAATTTAAAAAATTCTCAGCTGTTGACTATTTCCTTACCGACAGAAGAAATCTTTTCGAGCACCCGGCCAAAATAGGCCTGGAGCAAGTCTTCCAGTCCTCGATTGTCGCTCTCAACCGCGAGAACTTTCGGTTCTTGTTTTCGTATTTTGTTTTTTCCCCCTTCTAGGAAATTATGAACGTTATTGTCTGTAAGCGACACAAAGTTTTCATTTTTTTTGTAGTCATAATCTGATTGAACCGTATTGATTTTCTTTGAAATATTTCTCGCATTGCATCTATTATCTCACTCGAAACTTTCGTCAAAGGATACGGCCAATCCCATGTGCAACCAGCTCCTTGCTTCTTCATACAAGCAAAGTTCGACACAAGCTCTGGCTCCTCAAAAGAAAGAATGCAATGATTGGTAGAGCGAAGTAATTCAAGGTATACATGTGTGCAGACTGTGTTTTTCATTTAGTTCGTTAGACAACTGTGAAAATGAAGGAAAATAGAAGTTGTGGAAGAATTGAAAGTGGACAATAAGAGTTAGTGCAAAGCGGCTACCAATATTGATTCAAATATTTGAAGGCTTATGAACCTCTTGGTGCGTTTTTCCCCACTAGCAGACATTGACACACCAGATACAATTGACACCTGGGATGCAGTCAACTGCCATAATCCATACAATTTCCTTTCGACGAAATCACTTTTAACAGTTTTGATGACTATTGTTAAACGATAAAAATAGAACTACATTTAATCTGAAATGTTGTAAGGGTTTCCTTATATTGGTGTTGGGAAAAAGAATGGAAATATTATATTACTTTAAGCCATTCGATACAAAAATTATAATAAGACAGGTTGATTATTTCTTATTCCTTTTGGTGATCTCATCTAAGTACAATTTCTTTCACCTTTTTCTTATTGCGGTTGTGAATTTGGTACGGAAACAGTTGCTCCGTTTCTACGGTGATTAGATCTTGTTGTACTATTTTTTGATAAGCTATGTTTTTAATTATGTCAATTTTCTAGTTGTAAATCTCTCTGGTAAAAGTTAACCTCGCACAGGAATTCCTGGAAACTCCTGCTTCTTATACTATTGATTACAATCAGATTGGTTTTTTTTTTTGGTCAAATTCTAAAGTCAAATTTACGATTCCAGAATATTTCTTAAATTTTAAGTTAACACCTTCAACACCTCTTTTTAAAAAGGTGACTCTGATTGTAAATAGCTTATGCTTTTTCATCTCCGCACTGAATTTGTAATTATATAACTTATGCGAATAGTACGTAGTTTTCTTAGGGGCGGTACCTTGGGTACGCCCCTTCTTCTCCGAATTTTCTGTTTACTCTGTTGTTATATAACAATCTTCTAAGGCTATTTTCTCGTAAACTATCTTTTCAAGCGTAATTTCAATTCTGCCAATAGGTTAATTATAATTTTTATATTATCAATCTTGCCTTCGTTCTGGCCGGTCTTAACCGTACAATTAAGAAATTTAAGGTAGAAGATGATTTTGTGATTGCGTAAACAATTCGAAGGTCCATACTTAGTAAGCAGGAACTGTCGTACGTACTCTAACGTGATTCGCTGGCTGAAACGGAGCGATCGCGATGTAAGAAGATTGACAGCTTAGAAGTGTCGTCTTTGGTGACACCTTTATAAGCTAGTGCACAGCATCTTTCAATCAGAGAATATAACAAAGCAGAACAGTGTGGACTTATGTCGAAAGAAATAAGTTGAACTGTGGTGAATAAGATCAATACTGGGCTAGTTCCCGAGAGTAAGAATTGTACCAGGAGCTCAACCAGGAAATAAAGAAAATTCAACCGAGTGTTAGAGAGTAATTCTTCTAACATTATGGCTAAAATACTCACCTTTCTTAATAGCTTTGATTAAAGTGGGTTCCAATTGAACAGCAACCGTTGCGTCATCGAGACACTGCAGGTAGTTCCCTATGGAATTCAGGAATTAAATTTAAGTAGTCATCAATGAAGTCATAAAATGCATGTAATTTGTGTAGAACATCCGTTTATATGTTTGTCCTTAAAACCAGGCGGCAAAAAGTTGCAATTGCTCAAATTGCAGGCCTCTGAGGATGTCTACCTTATACGATTTTCAACTACAGGTCAAATAGAATTTTATTTCATTACGATTGCGATCAGATTTCTTCAAAAATGTTCAAAATTCAAAATTTGCCTCGCTCCCATGCCAGCGTGTGGTCTCGTGTCTATTCTGGTAGTAGCGCCCAGCTTGTATTTAGGATGCGCGGTTTCTAATCCCGTCGAGGACTGCTTTTTTATGCTCAGTCTTCCGTAATTACTTAAATTGGAGTCCATCTGTGAAAATTAATTATTTTCTCGGAGCAGATTGCATATTCCTTTTTAGAGGGTGTAAATTTCTGAAAAAGCTGTGGTGCTGCAAATCCGGACTCCATCTGACTGAGGGCTAACGTTCAAAACGATAGCTGTGTAATTTCTTTACGGTAGCCAAATCAAATTACCAACTCTTTTGAGAAAACGAAATCAACCTGCACGCTCTCTCTAAGTTCGATTCAAGAACTAAATCGTTGGGATCTGGATCCAAAGATTCCAACCTCAAAGATCGTGAAATAACCTCGAATTAGCTAATCTTCCCTCCCTCCCCCCCCCCCCCCCTCTAAAAACGGCAAACGCGGGATTTTTGAGGAGGGAAGGGAGCGTGTGTCTTTGGTTAGTTATTCTGTGGTATCAAAAATGATCAGTCTCTCACGACCATGACGGGCGTTTACGAGCACACGAGGACCACACCCCGGCCGTTGACCACGATCCTCGGTTGTAATCTACAGCTAAAGAACTCTATCACCTCATGAAAAAGGCTAGAGGCTTGAAAAAGGAATTCTTACCCAAACGGAAATGAGCTGTTGCCCTGTTGCTATAAAGCTTGGCGTTAAGCCGTTCATCTTTGCAGTTCACTTGAAGTCCTTCCGTGTAGGACTTTATCGCGTTATTAGCTTCTCCTTGTTTGTATTCTTTGTTACCTTCCACGAGACATACTTTCGCTATCCCTGAAAGCAGGCCATTTTAATATTAATTATATTGTAATGAATGCCAAATTTAGAGGTAAGAACGAACCTTCAGATCATAAAGAAACTTAGAGCTCTGCACAAAAAAAATAACAATGATCAAAATTTTCAGAAAAGATTATCTATGCATTTTAACAAAGAAAAATATACAGGCTACTAGTAGTCTTAGCTGTAGCTTGCCTATTACCAGTTAGTTAATCAGGTGACTTTTAGGTCGAGAAGCTTTTAAACTCCATTTACACCTTGCGTACGTTTTCCAAAGCATTAAGATAACCTTTTAAAGCGTGCACAAGTTATTGACGAAAGGTAATTTTGTACAAAGTTGGTAAACTATGAGGGAGTCATTATCTTTTTAGGCGTTAACGACCCTTGCAAACTTTTCGTGGTAACCAAATCAACTTGGTTTACGTTCGACTTTGAGTGCTGTACCTTAGAAGATGAAGCTTATTGACTCTCAGCAAGTTATTCCCATAACACTACAGATTCTTGATGTAAATATGTCAAAACTACATTGGGAAGCCTTTCAAAGAAGTCATTTTCGCCTGGTTTTCTCACCTCTTGAGGGGTCATCGTATATTCCCAGTTCTGAATCGCTCGACGTAATTTGACTTTCCTCTATCGCTGAAATTGCCAAGCGGAAAATATATTAATCTTATAAGTGATCACAGCTATAAGCAATTTCAACATGCACACTATCCTCGCCACCTAGAATACCAACGCATTTATTAGATTCCAAAAACACATAAAACCTTCAAGTATAAATGTTTTAAAGATTACTGCACATGATTAAAGATATACACTACTATTCGACCAAAAGGTTTAACAACCACTTCAAAACTATCATATAACGGTCTTTTTCGCTTACCTGTGACTGGAGGTTCATTGTTCAAGTCCAGTTCTTCCCCCGTTGTTGGAAAATTATTTTCTGCCATAGCTGAAAATTAAAAGAAGTCGATTCTAATGCGCTAGAAATCATGGTTACAAATCAATGGAGGAGACTGAAATGAAAGTAATCTAAAGAGAAGGTCGAGAAAAATAAAGAGTCCCAAAGTTTCTCCTGTCACGCTATCGTGGTAGCGTGACAGCTCGAGTCAAGTTCCGCTCTGTTGACTTACTGTACGTAGAAGGAAAGCCTCTCGACCTATATTTGAACCGATAAGCTTAAGACTCCTTAAAGTTTGTATATTTTACTTAAACATAATACATAGATAACTTTTTTGGCATTTTTTGTTATTATTATTGTCATCATTGAAGTTCCTATTTGTTTTTTTTTTTTTTTGCGAACCACGAGGCTCTTTTAACCTAAAAGTTCGTTTTAAGTAAGAAGTTGGCATCAACTGTCAAGGGTCCTAGTATTCACTAGTGAATCATTAACTCAAAACACAGACGAGGGTTTGCGTAACCGTCACGAAGTCTACTAACGAAGTCCCTCCGCCCCCTCTACCGAGCCCATTACGTAAAGAATCGCGTTCATATACCGTCACTCAAAAACATCTATCGACCAAAGTCCCAGTTATTTCATAAAACGCACGGGTAAAATTTCTCATAAAGCTAGAGAAAATTCCACAAATTTTCTTTTGAAGGAGCAAGCAAAATATGAAAAATTGAAAGTAGCCGGCCCATAACAAATTGTGTCGGAGAAAATCTCTGGTTTTTTCATTTTTAAATCAAATTGATTCAGAAGGCTCTGATAAAGAGGTTATTTTAGGGAACCAGAGAAATGGCACATAGTTACACACCCGCGCAAGGATACGAAATTTACAATCGATTGTTGATAATATCGCTCAGTCTTTCGATGAAATGTTTTAAACTCGAGAAGCTTCGAGAAGATCATAGATACATTTTTATCGAGCGGTGAACATGTATTATCCTTCCCTTTTATATAGATATCAACAGCAAATGTGAATTATAGATCATTTCGAAACATTTTGAGAGCACCGAGAGGCAATCTGGTGCATCGAAACGCAGCTTGCCGAAAAGCTACTTCAAATTTGGACATGAAAATTTAGCAAAATCTCATTAGAAGAAATGTTTCACTTTTATTTAATTTATTTTTTTTATATTTTTATTATTATTATTATTATTATTATTATTATTATTATTGTTATTATTATTATTTTATTTATTTATTTATTTATTTTTAAGTTGAATTCAACCTTAGACACGTTCGCAGATAAAAGCCTTCCCGGAAAGTATTACCGTGATGTTGATAAATCCGATTATTAAGGCGACATTGATATTTTAACATGTGAAGACATAAATGGTGTGTTACTGCGTGCGGTGAAGATGTCATGTTTTCCATTCCATGGGCATCTACAATACTGCTACAATTACAATATATCGCGAATTTTGCGACATCAAAACTGCAACCGCGATCTTAAGACATGGGAAAAAACTTTTTTTATGGGAATGCATTTTGTATTTGTATTTTTTTTTAACCTCACGCTTCGTTTCGTTTTCGAGAAATATTGGCTAGTTTTGATGTTGACGAGAGCTATAAATACAACAGGTCATCCAGTTCTGTCACGCTCTCATCACGTGCGGCTGCCGCCTAATAACCTTTTAGCTCCCAAAATCATACTAAAGTGTGATTAACAAATCGGACTCCCGCTTTGCGGTCGTCCGATTTTGTTAATCACTCTTAAGATTACAGACCGAATTGGACTCCACTCGGTTCTATTACCATTATTAATCATATGAGAGAAACCAATGAAATTTTTTAGCGTGATGTAAGTGAAAATTCTCATATCTGACAACAGCAAATCAAGAAAATTCGATTGAAATTAAACCTAATTGTTGTTAGGCGTAAGGAACATAAGATTACGCGCTTCCATTTCAAAAAACATGAGCTCTAAACAACTGTCATAAATTGGAATTTAAAAATTGATTCGTACCTGTCTTCCTCTGAATCTCTCTATTTTCCAAACGATGCTCTTTGCTATTTCTACAGGCCTGAAAATATCAAGAACAATGTTTGCTTCACAATAACATCGATGAAAACATGAAATATTTTATATTCACCAGTTTAAAACATTTACTAGTCTCGTTTAATTCCCAGAGTCGTGATCAAAACTTCCTTTTCTACTTCAAGAAAGTTATTGTTTGTTTATTTTTATTTTTTATTACTGTTTGTTTAAATGTTTCTGCGAGACGATTATTTCATTCTACGATTCAAATTCAGTTAGTCCCCTTTCAGTGGAAAACACCCGCAATTTCTTTTTCTCCTCAGAGCAGGACACTCTCTTCCATAACTGGATCAAAAAGAATGATTTAAAACCGTGAGTTAAATATCGTACCCGTAATATTCCTCTTCAAGTGATCACCTCGATATCTTACTCGTTTGCCGTGCTCACTCGTGAGATATCGAGGTGACAACGAGAAGGGTAACTCCATATTTACAAGCAACCATGAATTATTTTGTTTATTAGACAAACACTATAGTCCTTTACTGACAAGAAAAGTGGACTATACTAAAGAATGAGAATTTGATATTCCTTCATCCACCTGACAAAGTGGCGCGGAAGGCGAGTGACATGTCAGCAGCTGATTGGCGATATAAATCAATGCAGCTTATAAGACAAATGTTTTTTTATCATCTTTCCATGAAAAAAGCGTTACGATTTTCTCAATACTTCATATTCCGCTTTTGTCGTGACAACTCCATAAAGTAGCTAAAAATAATAACGGGGAACTTATTTCTTCTTCCCGCCAATTCTGCACTTGAGATATATACAGTCAAAAGTGAAAAAAAAAAACACCTAGTCAAATATGATGATGCTATATATCTCATCCCAATACGATTACTTTTGGAACAATTAAATGTGTTCCTTCCTTACAAGAAAAGGATGCTGATTTGCAAGATAGATTTTTTCACACTCAGTTGAGTCCCAAAGAAGATTAAAAGGACACCCATCTTCCTGATTCATTCACTGAGTGCCTCTCACATGAAGAGAGAATTTTGTGTTTTTTCTGTTCTGGACGATTAAATTTTGGTTTTGGTGAACATTGCATGGTAATCCACTTTGTGAGAACAAGTAGCGCATCATTGTTCATAACCGGAGGCAGATATAAATTTAAAAAAGTCCCATAAATAATACAGTAGTCTTGTATACTTTTTTTTTTTTAATTTTTCCCTTCTTTCGATTATAATATGCCACTCATTACTTCACTACCTTTCCTTACCTCAAGAATGCCGCTATTAAATTCCAATAAAGCTCTTTTCCAAGAATGATACTTGACTTCTCGTCGTAACTAACGAAGAACAGATTCAAATCGTTTCACGTTTTGCAAAGAACGCAGTTGATTACATTAAACTCAGAATACCTTATGATCTCTTCTTAAATAAATATCCGCTGAAGTTATAGAAATATTTTCTATCTAGAAATTCCATGCATCTCTGTGTGGAGAAAACCTCAGTGTATCTTACAGGAATTTTGTGAATGAAATGTTTTTGAATCAGTTTTCTGTAAGTTGGGACCGTGAGAGAGAAATGAGAGTCTTTAGCTCTCTCTCTTTGAGCCCAGCGTTTTCTGTCGCGTACGGATTCATTAACTGAGGCTATTTACTAGGGTGTATATAGGACAAGCGGCACACATGATACTGGAATAAGTAATATCAATAGAATATCAGTCGATATTCTCTCAGTAATGATGTAGTTTCATAGATTCCTCATGGGTATGTAAATAAGCTACCTTAAATAAAAAAAGGGAGAGTATGTTTTTTTTCTCGGCTTCGATAAAGAACGATTTTACTTATTTTCACGAGTGTATAATAGAGAAAGAATATGAGCCTGTTTGAGCATTCAATCTTTAGACCAGCAGATCAAGATTTATGAATATTTTTCATTCGACAATAGAGCTCAAAACTCACTTTCTTTCTTTATCTATTTCCAGCCATGACACTTAACTACATTTCAGATCTTAGCAATATGCAGGACGGTTGTCATATATAAACAAGCTTAAACAATGCGTGTTTTGGCGCATTAACGAGAGCTGCAAGGCTCCAAGGTCTAACTTTCAGATCGTAAAATCCGAAGGTCAAAGATTTGAAGCCTCGAGTGAAGTCGATATTATTCTTTCTCCCAAACTCGTGACGAGTAAATACGATCGATATTTCTTTCATTCTTTCGTCTTATATTTCAAATTTTTTTTTGTAATCTAGTTAATACTCGCCCATCTCATTCACTACAATGGATCCTTATTAACTAATTCTGTCCTCACCTTTAACTCCTGTGAAAATGTGATTTGCCCTGCAAGTGTAACAAAACGGTGCTCTTGGTGACACCAGTAGTATTGAAGAAGCTGAATATGAGCTCATCGAACTCGAAACAGAAAATCTTGCATCATTTGTTTATTTCGTGATACACGATTCGGTCTGGTGGCTATGCTATTTCACTTTCGGAACATCAAGTTGGGATTAGGCGTCACACAACATTTTTTAAGTTTTAATTTTCATTAATCCAGAGCACAGCATGATGACATAAACTTTCCTTATTTATTTATTTTTTTGCTGATGTGGTGTGTCGTTAAACTGCCGCCTGTTTGGGTTGTAGGGCGCCGAACTGCCTTGCGGGAGGTCGAGGGTTCAAGCCCGTGACTGAATGTGGAAGGGCATTTAAGAACTGCGAATTTCAGAATACTCCAAAAAAAAAATAAACAGAAACGATTCGAGATAAAGGAGAGTACGAAATATTCAGTACTAGAGACAACGACTTCGACTTTATTCAATTTAACAACTTCAGACAACTTACAGGACTCTTCTGTAATTTAATCATTTATAAAACGCGCCACAGCTGGAAGTTTTTTGGCCGAACTAAGAGTCCTATTACAGCCAGTAAAAAAGAACATCGTAAAAATATCGAATCACCTTAGAGCTTCGATTAGGAGCACAAAAGGGAAGGGGGTTTTACCCTTTAACTCCCGAGATCCTATTAGTAATTCTCCTTAATGTCTGCCATAAAATACTCATGATATTAATTTGGAGAATTTGGTATTGAATCAACTCGTAGTTCCCTAATTGTGTTTTCTTTTTTATTCTCCTAACTTGTCAGCTTGATTCTGTGTTGATATTGTAAGGAGAAATTCTCCTTTGCTCATGCACAGGAGTTAAAGGGTTAATCAGGCAAGGCAGGAGAGGGTTCACCCTTTTTTGGCAAGGAACAAAAAGGGCTTTGGGAATTGCAATACAGCAGTAGCAGACAGGTGCATTTTCACGCCGTTACAAACTGCTACCTATATATGACATTATACACAGATGTTAACCTCTCATATAATACTACAACAGAGCTGTAAGTATTGGAATAGAAGAATGTGGCCAGTGAGACTAATAACCCTTCCAATTGTTTCTTCAGCAGGCAGTTCTATTTTTATTACTGGGTGAAATGATTTGGGAAAAAATTATATAGATCAGATTGGTGTGGCGGATTCATGATTTACATCTACTGAAGAAATGCAACATATTTTGGCTTCTCTTCTTCTGTAACACCACCAGCGCTATTTGACAAAAGAGGGATTTCGAAGGAGTGTGACAGCAAGGAACCAATGGTTGAACACTTAATGAGACATGTGTGGTAGCCAAAACCCATGGGCCCGAGGATGACCTTTGGCAAAACAAGAAAAATCAATAAACAAACAGACAAAATTTAGGTAAAAGTAAACAAAAGAAAGCCAAAACGATGATGAGATTACAGTCCGTATAAAATACTCAGTCAAGCCAACTAAAAAAACCCCTTAATTACATTATAACTCCACTTTCTCAAATTGTAAAGCAAGTTACCCAAGCTAGACAAAATGATCTGTATTTTTTAGAAAAGACAAAGAAACAATCAAACACGGAAGCAAAAACAAAGAAGTGACAGTTTGTCACTACATGTTACACTGGTAATACACTTAACTGTCAAATGTTTTTTTTTCTTTCTTTCTTTTTTTTTTTTTTGAAAAAGAGACAAAAATCAAAGTGAAGTGAACTCACCAGTAGAACTCTGATCCTCTGGATGTGATTTTTGCACATATAGGCCTGGTGACTCCAGAGTAAACAAAATAAAATAAAAGATGATCCTTTGATGGATGAATAACCCCTGAATGTATACAATTTCTAAATTCCCGCCATAACAAAAATGACAGATTAGAACTGATAAGGGCAAAGTGTAGCAATATTGTGGAAACCTAAATGGCAAATGTTAAATTGACTAAAATAGCTATCAAATTTGGTTTACAGATATTATTAATGCCATCGATATTGCTGACCTCGGCGCACGCCATATTTGTTTACAATTATGCCATCTCTGCATGATTTTGTCAACTATCGTCAATTATCATGAACCATTTGAATGCAAACATGATAATAAATGATAGTGAATGAAAGTTAAAACTATCATCAGCTATCATGGCTTAACATCATAATGTGACATTAAGTAGTGTTTCTCTTGAAGGTGCTGCTCTGGATGTTCTTCTTCTGGAACACAGGCAAGAGGCCATAAAGCTCTGCAATAGAGAGAAAAGGGCATGTTACAATTCTGTTGAGATATAACACAACTTTCTCAGCTGGAAAATTTGGCACTAATTTGATTTAAACAGTACATGACATGAAACACTTTTTTGAATGAGTAAGGACAATTTTTAACCTTTTAACTCCCATGAGTGACAAAGATAGAATTTCTCCTTACAATATCAACGCAAGATCAACTAGATAAGTGATGAGAATAAAGAAAAATATTAATTTGGGGATAATTAGTTGATCCAATGCTAAATTCTCTGAACTAACATTACAAGAACTGTATACTTGACAGTAAGGAGAATGAGAAATTTGATCAGGGAGTTAAAGGGTTAACTTAATAGGAAAGTCAACTGCTCTTCCTTCTCCAAAATTATTTAAATAATACCACCAATATGGAGGAAGCTCTAGGCGAGAAAAATCGTCCTTTTCATAGAGCATGCTAACTCCATTCTGTGCTTTTTTATCTCTTCATCTAAAATCATATCTAACAATATCATGATCCTCTGTCTCAACTCAGAGGAATAGTTAACTTTGATTGCATTCGACTTAAGGATAGATAGGATGCCTTTCAGAAACGAGGCTGACACACGCTGTAGCCTTTGCACGGAAACAGGAGGGTTGCTGTATAAGGCCCTATAAGATTGTTAATTAAAAGAAAGCATAAGCTTTGTGTGGACCCAGGCCTGGTGTGGACCCAAGCTGCATGCACGGATGATTATTTCTAGCACTTTCTGAAAACAAACTTAGTCAAGTACCTGCTAAGTTGCTCACTCAAATGAGCTGAAAGTTCCCATGTGCTGGTCCATAGAAGGCAATTCTTCTATTTCACGCGATCTCAAAGTCCTGAAATTGTTAAAAATAAATTTTGTTTGTTAATAAAAAAACCCTTTAACTATCACATTAATTTTTGTCAACTATAATATTTTTGTATCAACTGTTCGAACATTTCATACCTCGTTCTTTGATCTTCTCAAGCTAATCAGTCTCTCGAAAAATAAACTTTAGATCCACTTCTTCTTGCTTTAAAATATTTTTTTAAAAAACTACGGTGGAAAGAGTATTTAAAACCTTGTGATCGACCAAAGCTCCGAGCCATGTTGAAATGAAACATGAAATCTGATCTCAAAGTGCATGCGTAGTAGTACTTGACGAAACCACTGACCGAATTCACCGAGGGAGAAAAATGTCCCTAATTTCTGCTATTGACGAGTGTTGATAACCGTTTGCAGATGTTATAGCAAAGGCAAACAACATATTTTAACTGCTATACTCAACATTCAGAGATTGATCAAAAAAAAGAAAGGGATTCAACAGTCTTTATAATATTTTTATGTCTATTTTTAGGTATTAGATCTTCAGAACGAAAAAGTTCACCATGAAGACACAAACATCACATTGCAAGATATCTGCTTCCAGCCTTTGGCTTCTCAAATACAAGCTTGTACCATACAAAGTGTCTTTCAATATTTTCAAAATAGCAAAACCAACCTGAACAATTGCTTAACCAGCGTGGGTTACCACCGCAATGATCCCAAATACCCTGACTTTAGGGCAGCTTGGTGTTTGAAATAATCAAAGGTGCTAGAAATAATCATCCAACCCATTTTGAACTTCAATGCACAACTAACTCATTATGTGTCCATTTTTTCATGAACTGTGCTCTGTAGTTCTGAAAAACTGTTTTGGCATCTTGTCATGTGTACATATTTCCAATTTTTTGTCGTTGTTGTTTTTTTTTAGTAAAAAACACCAATTTCCATTGTGATGGCATTCATGTGTAAGAGTACACACACATCTGCAATTGTAGCAAATGACAAAGACGAAATTGAAATGCATTCATTTGATTACATGCATGCGTATAACTTCACGTTATGTAAGTAATTACACATGGTTGATGTGTGTGTGTGAGGGTGCTGCAGTATCCACAAGTAGTACTGTAGTTTCTTTTCTTCTGTTACTGCGACATTAATTGTATACTGATGATTGTGCACTATTGTCAATGTGACTTATACCATGTATGTCAGACTTAGACTTTTTTTTCATTATTTGCTTGTAAAGATTGCCCTCTTCATTGGTCTCCTGTTTGCAAGCATTGCTGCTATCCCTCACTAGACATCGGCCTTGATCAAGAACTTGCACTGCCCAAGGTAATGGACAAAAAAGAATTTTTCTTTTTCTTTTTTTTTTTCTTTTTGCTTTCGACAAGGAGCAGGTCTTGAACTGAGGAGAAAATTTTATGTCCGCTGGATTTGAGGGCAGTTTCGTATTCCGTCATAGCCTTGTTGAATTCGTCTTCGTTGCAGGAGTTATCAGATATTCTACGGCTGAAGGAGTCAAGTAGTTGCTTGATTATGTTGGGAGGGTGGTTTGACTTTGCATTGATGTATAGCGGCTGGTTGTTAGGCTTTCTGTAAGGGCAGTACGTTCCATTGTTGAGATTAAATGTGACATCGAGATAGTTGACGATTTTCAAGTTGGTCTGTATAGTGATATTGAGTCCGTTGTTCTTGAAATGACTGGTGATGTCTTTCCTAATTCTTTCGGCTTGTGGTCCAGAGATGTTTTTGAATACGGCAAGTCCGTCGTCTCTGTACAGACCAATGCATTCTTTTCCGTAGGTGTTACCTAAACCGCAGAGAATAAATAAACCGACTAATTCGCAAACTTCCGCGCCGTCGTAGCTACCCATGGTAACATCAAAGGACCCTTTTTTTTGATCCAGGCCGTACCGTTGTTGAAAAGTAGTGATTTCCTTGAGTGCATAATAATGTTAATGTCAAGATCCGATATAGTAGTGTATTGTTTGGAAAAGCAGATAGAGTCTGTTAATAGCTTTTCGGTGATAGATGGATAAAAGTTTTCAATGTCGAAGACATCAAAAGTGTGTTGGTTCTTGTGTTGAATATCAGAGAACAAGTTGATCACTGAGTAGGAGTTTTTCCATTGGTTAAGTCCAGTTTTTTTGTCTGACAGTAGTGTTGATATTCTCGAGTATATGTTTGCTTAAACGTCCGATTTCACTTTTGGCTGGGTTAATAAGTCTGCATGTGGGTTTGTTCTGGAAGTTGTCCAGTGCCCGCTCAACAACAATTGCCTGTCTTCCAGCGTTATGACAACGCACAAATCACCGCTACAGACAACAAAACGACCCCTAAGAACTACATTGGACTGACCGAAGGAACTTTTAAACAAAGATTTAATCAACACAGGGTTACATTCTGACACAGAAAATACACTAACAGCACTGAACTATCCAAATACATCCGGCAACTGAAGGACAACTCTGTAAACTTCAACATAAAATGGTCCATTATTGCAAGAGCCAGGCCCTACAACAACACGACGAAAAGATGCGACCTTTGCCTGACCGAAAAACTCATGATTATTAAGTCCAACAGCAACAACTTGCTGAATAAAAGATCCGAACTTATATCTAAATGCCGTCACGAAAACAAGTTTTACTTAAAGAATATCTGACGCCTCCCTGCTACAATAGACTTTCGTCAATATATTCACACCTACTGCCCCATTGTCCTTCATTAATACACCCACATCTATTGTAATTTTCGCTTTTTCTCACCTATTATATTACAAAAACCCATTGTAATCAGCAGCTACCTTTTTTTTCTATATATAAATTAGCCTACAAGAATGTTTTTCATTAAATCTGTCTGACGAGTGCGTAAGCATGAAACTCAGAGTAACAGAGAATCGTGCGTGTTTCATTTTAGTCATTTTGAATTGTGTTTCGCTCTACACTCACGTGTATTGAGCACTTTCCTACAGCATTTGGTACAATTTCCCACAATTATATATAGGGCCTTTGCCTGGTTGGTAGGACCCTGCTTCCCGCCCTCTCCCAACCCAAGTCCCCAAGGGCTATCTTCCCCCTGCTCTTCCTTCCCCCCCCACGCCACTCTGGAGTACTGATCAATTACCATCCAAAACAATTTTCGGGGACCCTAATAAAATAATATATCTTATTATACGTTTTGGTGTGTCAGTACAGCTGAGTGTTTTTACAAATATACCTTTGACGAGCCTGTTGGGCGAGTCAAAATACAAACAACGAGTTTTATCATGACCGTAGCCAAGCTACGTGTTTTCACTATCGTGTCACTCTCGAGTCCAGGGTCATTTTGGCTTCTCCGCTGCCAAGGAGCCAAAATGACCCGGTACTCGAGATTGCCATCGTTTTCTTTCATATCTAAGAACTGTGCACATGTACGGATAAATCAGAAGCCCGCTAATACCCTGGAGAGCTCAAGGTCTCTTTAAGGAATCGACGTGACGGTTAAGCAAACCACTGGATTGCGTTACCACATGAAATAGACGAAAGAAATGCGGGCTCAGTCTAGAGAGCCGACACCGCGCGCGCTAGGGGGGGATTCAAGATGCCTCCTAAGAAGAAGCCGAAGGTCGACAGTGACAAACATTCAAAAACTGCAAAAAGAGGTAGAGTAAGACATTTAGTTATACAGTAAATGGTTTGAACTCGGGGGTAACATGTAATAGTGTAGTTTGATCGTCTGGGTGAGTGTAGTCCTGAAGAGGACTGTTGTCGGTAGTGGTGATTGACGTTTCGACAACCTGAGCGGAAGTCTTAATCGGAGTCGAGGAGAAAGTTATGTTATCTATCTACACAGAACTTGAAACCTGCATGCTAGTATGCTTCGAATACTATATCGCCCTGTATGTCACGTGTTATCATCAGGGAGCCATAATAATTACTGAAATTACTATTTCGAACTATTTACTATAGGAAAAGGGAGGACTTCAAGAGCTTGTGTATTTTGATACAGCCAAAACGTTTAATGAGTGCTAGGCCGTAAACAGTGAACGTTATTAACATTTCCCTCATCTTGCTGCATTGATTACATAATAATAGGAATAATAGGACATCACATTACTTGATGGGGGTGGGTGGGGGTGGGGGGATGTCTTAGCACCTTTAAACAAAACAGTCCCTCCTTTTTGGCAATGTCAAAAATGATGATAGTAAAAGAATAAAGGTAAAAAGAGCTCCTTGTGGCACTTAAAACATAAATGTTTTCAAAATTTTTTTTGACATGCATGACAGACTCTGCTTAAAAGGAGGGACTGCTTGTATTATATGGCACTCTAGGTGCTGCTTGCTACACTACTGGAAGGGAACCTAACTTTACCAGTAAGGTTAAATGACGGATGTAGTGGGAATTGTTTAAATTTTGTTTGAAAATGCAGTTTATTGATAAATTAATGAACTGCACTCTCTCCATAGAGGAGAGTGCCAAACCAAGCAAGACTCCAAAAAAAGTAAGTGTGTGGTTACTACTGACCTCAACAGTTTTTGTGTCCTGTAAACAGGATATTGTGTAAAAAGCATAGTAGGTAACATGTTGTTGGACTTATTGCTCAGTCTGTTGTTACAAGATAAATTTATAAGATATGCATAAATGAATCTAAGTGAAAAATTATTACGAGACTATTTTAATATTAAATAGAATTGGTTAATAAAATCAAAATGAAGTAAAAGTTACTTAGTTCATTAATCAATGAATCATTCCAAGCCAAAGGGTTAAGAACTTTGTCATGATATACAGTACAACCCTGGTAACTCAAACTCCCGAGGGACAGAATAGACGGTTTGATTTACTGGGTGTTTGAGTTAGCTGATAGTAAATGATTGAAAATAGATGGGTTGGAAAGAAATCAGACCTTGTTTGAGTTACAGGGGGGGTTCAGGTTAACAGAGTTTGAGTTAGCGGGGTTCTTCTGTTTGTACAAAAACCCCTCCCACTTCTAGAACAAATTGTATCCAAGTATAATAACAAATAAATCTGAATATAATAATGTATAAATAGGCCCCACTCATATTACTTCAATGCTTGCTATATCTCAAAAGATTAAGAAACAGAAATGACATTCTTAACTTAAGAATTTACAACAATATTTTTGTCAGTGACTGTGGGTGACTTTTCTTAAATAAAAGGGATGAATTTGAAACTTTAAATTTACTATCATTGAATTTTTCAGGAAGTGCAATACTCAAGATGGCTTATGAAATCTGAACCTGAAAGCAGATTTGAGAAAGGAGTAGATGTAAAGGTACAACAACTTACTTCTAAAAGCCAACATTTACAATAATAAAACAATTTAAGTGAGGCTGTGATTCTTTTCCTTTGTTAACATTTTAAGTGTTTTCAGCCTTGATAATCTGTTTACACCAGCACTACTTCATTTCACCTAAATCCATTTAATTATTCCACATTATTTAAGTTCCTTCAATTTTATGGGAGATGAAAGTTCTCAATAACTTCAAGTGTGCCACAGTCTTAAAGTTAGTAGAATTACCATTTTTTAAACCTATCATTCTAGTTAATTTTCCAATTCCCCTTTATCAATGCCACACCATCCACACTCCTATGCCTAAAACCAAGAAAATGTCTTTCACTTACACTGTATCTTTGTGAGATGTATAATTTTTTTATGATCTTACGATTAATGTATTATCCAGCCACTTAATATAAATCTTACTTAACCCTTTAACTCCCAAGATCTGATTGTTAATTCTCTCCTTTAGCTGCTACATATTTCCTTGTAAATAAGTTTCGAGAATTTGGTGTCAGATCAAGATACATGTAACAACTTTGACCTGATAAGTTTGAATATTCTCGTGACCTGTTTGCTGGATAATTTTTAGTTATTATAGGGTGCAGTTACTTGTTAATCACTTAAAGGGTTAATAACAGTGAGTGGTAATCAGGAGTGTTCTCTGAACATTATCTTAGTTTGGCATTGAGGACTTAAAGAAAGAACCCAATCAAACAGCCTGTTGGGATGGTGTGAGAAATTACTAGGTATATGAAAATTTTCCCATCTATTATGAACCTTTACAACCTAACATCACTATGCATATTCTCCATACTGTTCTCTATACATTTCCTAAGATGCTGACAAGGAGAATTTGGTTAACAATCAAGAGCTTCTCTAGTGATTGTTTTCTATATTTTTGTTACCTTAATGTGTGATGTGGAGGTAATATTGCACAGAGAGATTAGAAGCAAGTTGCTAATGAGGCTCAAAGGATTAATTAAAGATATAGATATTTCATTTGAGGAGCATCAATTTGTAATAAATTACACAGTAAATAGTTCTTGCTTCCTTTCTTGCTCAAACCTGATGAGAGGAACCAAGTTCTTAAAAATTAGTAAATATTTAAGGGTCCCTTTTTATGGTCAAAATATTCAGGGTCAACTCAGTCATCAGTTGAATGTAATTTTTCCAGAGAAATTGCTCAGCAAAATGATTTCATCTCTGCTAAGGTGCATTTATTTAATGATTGGTGAATTTTGCAAATTAACTTGGAATTTATCTCTTTTGGTTGTATTCTACTTTCATTTCAGGCTCGAAATTTTATGCGAGATCAAATGAAGAGTGGTCACCTTGCATTCTTTTATCACAGTAACTGTAAAAACCCTGGCATTGCTGCAATTGTGGAGGTAAAATCTCACATTGAAGAGGGTTTCAACCCCATAGTTGACAACCTACTTTACAGACTAAATCTTCCCAAAAGATGTAGGAGTCTACAGCTTACTTCCTCCTCTACGAGAAGAATCTCTTGCTCTCTTCCACAGTCCTCTAAATCTTGCAGATATTGGTTAATTTGATGTTTGTATTACAAAAAAAATGGAGGGGGGAAGCCAGGTAACATATATCTCCATTAGAAAAAAATGATTTGGATGAAACTGCTCAAAGATGGTTGTTTGAGTACATTTTAGTGAATTCAGGGATGAGACAAGGAAGTATAACAAAATTAGGGGAGGATGGGCAGGTGATCCAAAATGAAACTTATCCAGATTTCAGATTTCCAGAGCAAGCCATTTCTGAAAAGTGTATTATGGTCATGTGTGGTCAATCTTCCAACCAACTGATATACTTTCATTTGAACCTGTAGATTGTCAAAGAAAGTTATGTGGATTATACACAATTTGATAAAGCAGATCCTCATTATGACCCGTAAGTAATAACAGGCTTCAAAATTATTGATCAAATATTTGAGATGAAATCTTTTTTCTTTCCATTCCCACCTCTCGTCCTCTACTTGTATCTCTGTGCTGTTTTTGATATCGGTATGCTGGGTGTTTGTTGTATACATGAACCAGCAGGCTCACCAACAAGTTTTTTTTGTATGTATTCCAAAGGTCTGCCATCACAATCCTTCTAGAGGATGATCATAACAAAATTAATAGTCAGCACCTTCCTTTATTACCATGCATGAGGTCATTTTGTGGTGCCTTTAAAAAAATGTGCATATGCAAATCTCAGTAACTCACTATGTTATCACGGATAGTGAGAGAGGAAATGTGAACAAACATTCAAGTTCTGCTGATATATTTAACTAGTTGATCTACATTTAGTGATTCATTTTTTTTTTTTTTTTTAAAGGAATTCTAAGAAAGAGAACCCCAAATGGTTCATGGTAAGTTGTAGCAATGGCAACATTAAATAACTTTGAAAGAAGACTTGTAAACTTAGGAAAGGTTGAATGTATTATCTTTTTTCACAAAGGTATTGCATTCATAATGGATTGGTTGACTATAAAGTATCCTATGGCAGGAGTGATGACTGAAGGTGTATCTTAATTAAGGGCAGCATAGAATGATCAAAGCTTCATGTCTTTTGATGCAACATTAAATTCTCCTTGTTTTAAAAGAAATAGAAGGCAAGTTGGAAGGGGAATTTAACAGACCATCAGAAAATTAGGCCTTTCTTTTTTGAGTACCTCTTCGGGTGCAAACTGTGTTTTTGATATTTACTGGTTTTTTTTGTAGGTGGATGTAAAGTTTGTCCGTATGATGAAACGCTTTATTTCTCTACAAGAACTGAAAGCTCTTCATCAAGTAAGATGTCTCACTCATCCATAAAGTAATTTTATAACAGCATGCATGCTTCCCCTATATAAAAATTTGAGCCGCTATGAACAAAATATTTATTTATGCACATCCATGCGTAAATAAGATGGCGTGAGCATTTTTTTTAGTGACACTTTTTTCATTCATAGTTATCGGTTAACTGGATCAAATGTTCTCGCTCAAACCAAAGTATGAAATGTGCTGTGTTTTTGACCAGCCAATAGGGGCATTTATTTCCTTTTTTTTGTGCGTTGTGAGAATTTTGCACTCTATCACAATTAAGGCTTCTTCATGCAGATCCTTGTTGTCGCTCTGTTATAAAAGAATTTGCTCATGCTTTTAGCTGTGTGTATATTGAGTTATGAATGCACTTGGGAAGTTTGGAGAGCTCTCAAAAGCTAGAGTTGCTCTCCGCTGTGCTTCAAGCTACTCTTACACATTTTTCAAGCTCTCCAAACTTCCTGCGTGCATCCATAACTCAATATATGCACGCTAAGCATGAACAAATTCTTAAATTTAAATGGCATAGATTACAGGTACTGGCTGATCAACAACAGATAAATAAAGAGGGTCAGTTTCTGAAGGAACTGTGGTGCTGGGTCAGAGGGAGAGTATAAAAAGGTAATTTAGTATCATTAACCCATTGAGCCCCACACCTTAGAGCTCAGACCACCCCCTGAAATTCCAGAGAAAATGGCTGCTACAGTGAACACACAGACCACTGCCAAAATAATTTAAGATTTTAATGTCTTCATTTCACTCTACTGAAGGGAAACTGCACAAAGTTGCATATTAAATATACTTTCCCCCTGTCAAATTTTATTTTCAACTTGAGCATCAGGCTCTCTCAAAAAAAATTCTAAAGCTAGAGAACGGATTCAACTTCATGATGTACAGCGAGTCATTAGGGCTTATACTATTTTGCGAAACGAAACGAAACGAAACGAAACGAAACGAAATCGGGTCAGATGAAATAAAACAAAAGAAATAATGCAGATGTATTTTCTAATAAGGTAAAGATAACTTTCACAAAGATTTTGGAGTAATCATTCATCAACAAGAAGGATTTTTATTCATTTCGCAAAATAGTAATTTTAGGAGAGTTACTATTTTGCGAAATGGACTATTTTCACCCCTGCGGTGACAACGTGACCTCTTTCATGTCACAAAAATACATTTAAACATTACAAATTAGTATATCACCGAACATCTTGGCCTCCTCTTATTTCTTAAACCGTTTCAAAATTTATTTCGCAAAATAGTAATTTTAGGAGAGTTACTATTTTGCGAAATGGACTATTTTTACCCCTCAATAACTTTCTTTTCGGGTCACAAAAATACGCTTAAACATTTCATTATAGTATATTCTCGAAGGGTTCGGTCACCTCCTCTTTCTCTATCCAGATATAATTAATTTCTCAAAGTAGAAATGTCAGAAAAATTACTGTTTTGCGTAATAGCTAGGCTATTTTCACTCAGCGGTAACGATGTTGTTATTCTCGTGTCATACAATAGGTTTTCGGTAAGTTTCAATTTAAAGCACTATCAAATCTCAAAAGGTCTAAGCTATCTTCACCTATATGAAAGTCTTCTAAGTTTATTTCGCGAGGCAGTAATTTTGGAAGAATTACTGTTTTGCAAAATGGACCATAAATGATTTAAATGCCGCCTGAGAAAACTGACTCGTGACAGATTGGGTTTACAGGTCTCACCTTTCCTTGTACGTAAGTGTTTTAATTAGCTGTGGTCTGTACTTCTTCACTGCCAAGCAACAAGGCGGTGTTTTCCTTTCCTCAGCTTCAAATGATTAAGTAAGAGCCAATTAATAACTCCATCTCAATAAACATGCCACAAGAGGTTTGGGCTAACAGGTTCATTTAATCAAAATCGACAACTGTGTAGTACCGTATTGCGTGACGCCGAAACCAAGTCAAGAGAGCCCCGCTGAAGGCCCAAACCTAGGTTGTGTCCAATTAATTACATGGGAGGGAGCGGAAAGTAAGAGGTAAAAGCTGTTTTTACTAGCGACGGAGCTATTCTAGGGGGAAGTTGGCATGTTCTCCTGAGAGATTTGAAAGACTCCATTTCGTGCGTTTTGAAGGGTGTGCACTGTTTCGGTGCAAAACCAACATGACAGTTTTCCAGTGGCGGCTAAACATGTTTAGACTCTCCGTCTCGTATAGAGAACAGAAGCATAACTATGCCGAAATAGTCGTCCAGCAGTTTTATAATCGCAAGTAATACAGTTACTTTGCTTCAAAATTTTTATTAAAAATAATATACATGGAAAAGTTACGCGCTTCTGATTACACCCCCGTCGCACACCTCTTCCTTACGAGCAAGAGATCGTGTTTCGCATTTGCGCAAGTTCCACGTGCTGCAAGAAGTTCGCTTTGTGCTCGCTTTGTGTGCTGCTAAATAAGGCAAGATTATGGCTTTTAAATTTCCTGTTCTTAAGCCCAAGACCATCGACTGTTCAGGTCTTCCAGTTCATGATTTCAAGAGTTTGACAAACAAGGAAATCATTGGTAAGGGCGCTTATGGCGCTGTGTTCACTGCTAACTGGCAGACTGTTCCTGATGCGGGTGGGAAATTGGCCGCTGCGGAGAAAGTCGTCGTTAAGAAATTGCTCGGCGAGGACATATTGGATAAGAAAACGTTTGTAAAGGAAGCAAGAATCATTCAAGAGTTGAAACATCCAAACATTGTGAAGTTCAAGGGAATCTGCAACAATCCCTTCGCCCTTATTCTCGAGTTCCCGCCCGCCGAGTGTAAATAATCCATTTCGCAAAATAAACATTTTTCGGAATAACTACATTCAATTAGTTTAGAAATTACTGAATTAAAGAGGAGGTGACCAAGATCTTTGAGGATATACTATAATGTAATGTTTTAATGTATTTTCGTGTCATGAAAGAGGTCACGCAAAATGGCAACTCTCCTAAAATTACTATTTTGCGAAATATATTTTAATACGGTTTAAGAAATGAGAGGAGGCCAAAATGTTCGGTGATATACTAATTTGTAATGTTTAAATGTATTTTCGTGACGTGAAAGAGGTCACGTTGTCACCGCAGGTTGAAAATAGTCCATTTCGCAAAATAGTAACTCTCCTAAAATTACTATTTTGCGAAATACATTTTAATACGGTTTAAGAAATAAGAAGAGGCCAAAATATTCGTTGATATACTAATTTTCAATGTTTAAATGTATTTTTATGACATAAAAGAGGTTACGTTAGTCACCGCTGGGTAAAAATTGTCCATTTCGCAAAATAGTAACTCTCCTAAAATTACTATTTTGCGAAATACATTTTAATACGGTTTAAGAAATAAGAGGAGGCCAAAATCTTCGGTGATATACTAATTTGTAATGTTTAAATGTATTTTTGTGACATGGAAGAGGTCACGTTGTCACCGCAGGGTGAAAAATTCCATTTCGCAAAATAGTAACGCTCCTAAAATTACTATTTTGCGAAATGAATAAAAATCCTTCTTGTTAATGAACGATTACTCCAAATTCCATGTGAAAGTTTTCTTTACCTTGTTAGAAAATATATCTACATTATTCCTTTAGTTTTGTTCTATCTCACCTGATTTCGTTTCGTTTCGTTTCGCAAAATAGTATAAGCCAGTCATTAGCAAGGTTGCCTTCAGCTTTGAAAGTATTTATCAGTATGATGACTCTCTTTTGCACTCTTATTCCATCAGAATCATGTAAAAAGCTTTCCCTCAAATACAACACCAAAAGACAGATCGCAAATTTTTCCTCAACAAAAGGAATCCTAAACTTTCTAACGCGGGTCAATTTTGAATTTGCCCGCCATAGCGACATCGCGACACGTCACAAGGCGCAGCTATAAAATTACTTTTCGCGAGTCATGAGCAAGAACAAACCAATTTTTACGTCTAAATGAAAAGTTTCACTTTGAACAATGCATATATGTTCTTCGCTTAGGCAAACTTTTGCTCCAAGCGAGTTACAAGGGGGCAAACTTTGCAGAGGAGATCGTTTTGGTCTTCTGCGGTCGGGTCAGCAAGATGTAAATATTTCCCCAGAGTCATGAAGCGGTGCTCTGGGATCGTTTTTTTTAAGCAATCAACTCCAACAAACTCGTCAGAATCCCAGTACATTGTCAGCTAAGGAAGTTCATGGATTCCAATGAGAATGTTTAGCCCGAGATACGTTGAAATTTCCGCTTGAGTAGATGTGAACGATCGATCCCCTTTCGAACGAGCGTACGCAACGGTGTATCGGACGATTTCGTCAATGTAAGCATCGTCGATAAATACATTGAAGAAATCTTTGGCAGTTGCATTTTCTCCGAGATCTCTGGTCGGGCCACGACGAATGGAGAATTCCTCAACATTAATTTGTCGCAATTAGCTAGACCATTGAAAAGCATTTGGTCGGCTTTCTTCTGCGGCAGATTCTTCATCACTACTTTCGTCGCTTCCTTCTTCCTCCTCACTAGCGTATAGCTCAACTTCGGAATCGCTTCCCCTTTCTTGCGACCGTAGGTCGAAAAAGTCTTCCATCTCGTCATCCACATTGCGAAGCAAGTTTTGTTCATGCTGTGCTTGACGAGCTTGTCGCTTTTTTCAATTTCTTCGATGATAAAACCAGCGAAGACTTCTTGCTCTTCATCGGATGAAAATTAACTTTCATCAATTCTTCCAGAAGCCATGTCTTAGACCACGACATATTTTTGAAAAATTTGTCAAAAATCGCACGGTTAACGTGGAATAGTGAGTTTGGTCTTATTTTTTGCATGTCACGTTTCACTGCTTTTCAATACCCAGGGGAGTTTTGTTTCTAAGCTACAGCCAATCAAAACAAGCCATTTCTGACAGGGCGCATGAGGGTGCATTGGAATTTCAGAGGGGTTTTATTTCTGGGCGCATGAGGGCGCATCGGATGTCAATGGGTTAATCAAGTTGATGATGTAAATGGGCCACTGTAAAGAGTTTCAAAGCTGATGTTTGGAGCATAGCCCTTCATCAGAACAAAAGTTGCAAAGCACTGGCTCTCACTGGTAAAATGCTTTCTGCAAGTACACAACACTTGGAGTAACCTGTTTGTTTGTTGATGGTTTATTTTTGTGTTTAATAGGAACACAAGGCAACCAATGGTCCATTAAAGTCAGTGGCTCTCTTCACATCAGCCCGACTATCAGTTCAACCTGTTACTGAGGGTAAATCATGCAAATTTTACAACTGTATTAGATAGTTAACAACTTGATGTCTGTTTAATTTGTCTTTTGTGAAAAAATAGTCACCAAATTTAACTTTATAATTATGTTTAGCCGTTGGCATGACACCCACATGATGCAATTACTTAGTTGATGTAGTTACTCATTTATTAGTAAACTTCTTTAAAAGCACACATTCAAAATACTTGTAAAGAACCCAGTAGAGTGATAAAGTCAAGGTAAACTTGATATTTATTTTGTGTCATACAAGTGAAATATCTATTTCACATTGCAAGATAATTTTATTTTATTTCCAGCATTAAGTCATTGTTGGAGTGAATGAGGAAGTTTTAACTCTCTAAACATCAGTTATGAAAACTCTTTAGAATGGCCAATTTAAACTATCAACTTGGTTGCTATAAAACCAAATTATCCTGTAACACCCCAGCGACAAGCCTTAGTTTTTTTTAAGAAACTTATCCTCTTCATTTTCATATTTGCCTCACACAAATTTCAAAGCACTTTCCTTTAAAGAACATAGCAAATGAATGAAGTAACTCTCAAGTCACTAAATGTTTCACTGCTGTTTCAAGTCATTTGCACTCAAATTATTCCCAACAATTCTTGTAAACCTCGAAAAGTTAACGTAAAATTTTCTTTCCCCTTTTATCATTTCAGATGAATTTGAATACATTTGTAGTTTGGAGGACAAACCAGTGGGTGGTGCCAGTTGTGGAAAATTAATTTAATAAATTAAATTAATGCTCTTTCACCCTACCGGGAATTTTTCAAACGTAAATTAAATTTAGGACACTCTCACGAAGAAAAATATTCCTGTTCCAGAGGTTATTATTCCTGAGTTACTTGGGTTATTTTGGTCAATTCAGCTGAATTTTAAGTACCTTAACACTAAATTTTGTGGGGTTGTTGTATGTTTATTTTACATGGAATAACTATTCATCTAATCCTGCTGTTCTAAAACTGCAATTATGACTTGTGTTCTATGGTATATAAAAAAAAAAAAAAACATGCTGTCTATTGCTTTTGTAAATTTTTATTAAATAAATTCAATTTTTGTAGAAAAAAAATAACTTCTTAAATACCAAACAAGCTGCATACAACCTGTCCCAAGTGTGACTAGAACTACATAATTCTTTCAGATTATGGAAGCTGCGATGGATTGTCACTCTCTCAGTTACTTACTCTACATAAAAGTGAATTTATTGGTTATTAAATTAAATACATTAACAAGGGTTTAATGAAGGTTTGAAGCAGTAGAGGCATCTGGGCATAATTAACACTAGGTGAAACAGCTTTGACCACCTCCCCCTACCTTCAAAGAAGATCCCCAGGTGTACTTCCCTGAATTATTTTGAAATTCCTCATTAACCCTTTCACTCCCAAGATCTTATCAGTAATTCTCCTTACTGTCTACAGTTCTTGTGATTTTAGTTTGGAGAAATTGGTCTTAGATCAACTTATAATCCCCTGATTAATATTTTTCTTTATTTGCATCACTTGTCTGCTTGATATTGTATTGATGTTGTAAGGAGAAATTCTGTCTTGGTCACTCATGGGAGTTTAAGGGTTAGAGAGATGAAATTTCCAACTTTTTGGAGCAGAAACTAAAATACTGTAGTTGCTGAAGAGTCATCGTTTCTTTAGACTTGGATAGCAGCAGGGCAAAGCAGTGTTTTTGCTAGTGCCTAGCCATTACTAAAGCCACTATCTTAAAGGTTCTGATATTAGGTAAAAAGCTGATGTAGAGTACCAACCTACATGTAGAACAAACTCCTCAACAAATGTTGTGAACTGCATGAACTAAACCCCTACATGTGACTTACTCCTCAGCTAATTGGTTTTCATGTACCTGTTTGTAAAAGGCCCCCATGTAAACCAGCTTTAAGTTGAACTTGGCAAGCCTGTTTAAATATTTCCCATAAATAATAATAATGAAAAATATGACAACTCTTCCCTGTATTCCATGGTGATCTCCCCTTAATTCAGGCTAGAGACTTCCAACAGTCCAATATCAGGACAAATCTCATCTGTCAAACACTCTGCATTATTAAATGAAAGTGGTTAAGTTATTGAAAATGGGATGTTACCATCAGCAGGGAAATCATGTACACAACCATAACCACTTGACCTCTCACAAGGCATAAACCTACCAGACTTATAATTAATCCAACTGTCTTTAGAAGCTGTCCTACGCCAGGACTGAGAATGTTTAAGCACTTCTCTTCCATAGCGATTTCTTGAGAACAAACCAGGAGAAAATGGTGTATTAATCCAGTAACCTTCAATGTTGGCTTTTGTATATGTTTCATATTTCTGCAGTTCACTAGGGAGATATCTTTTATTTGTCAGGTCACCCATTCCCCATACTTCAATACCAAACCCATCGAAATGGACATTCACATATCCAGCACTACCTCCTTGCACTTGTGGTTCAAATCTCAGTAACTTGTACCCATTGTTCTGGAAATAATCAATTGTTCTATTTTCACCAAAAATGTTCATACCAGTATAAAGGAAAGTCAAATCTCCATCTATGTCCCAAGCAATAAGGCCTTTGAACTTGACACCACCCAATGCAGAACCACAATCAAGTTCAAATGTTAGATTGTGAGCTTCAGTAAAATTCTGAAAAAATGCCAAGGCATCAGCATACCATTCTAGGCAGCACAAAGGGAGTAGTTCATGGTCAGGTTCGCAAGTAACTTCAATGTCTTTACAAGAGAAGGAATGCTTTATCCCTTCTGGCAGAAGCACTTTATTTAGTTGCCATTTCTTAGCCAAAGGGGTCCAAACATCTCTATCAGTTCTCTTGGAATACGACCAGTAATCTGTTGTAAAATACATAGCATCTGGGCATGACATCACTAAGCTGCCTTTCTGAACAATACTTGAAAACCAGTCTTCAAACAAAACTTCATTTGGAAGCATCTCATCAAGCTTGAACAGACTTGTTTTGGTTACAAAAGGTCCCTGAAGATAATCACAGAACATGCATTCATTCTTTGAGTGCAAGTATCCCTCTTGGTACTTTAAGACGTAGTTCTTCATTGTAGTTTGGACACATCCTGCTTTCCAGTGACCAGAGAAGTTACGGTATGATCCACCAGCAACTTCAACATATGGTATCTGACTGATAACACGAATCTGCCTCTCCAGTTGTGTTAGCCATGTGAAGTGAAACACATCACGTGCAACCAGTACATAAGGAGTAGAGGCTTTCCTTACCAGAATGTTCCATCCCTTAGCTACTTGAGCTTTATCAATCAGAACAACATCAACATTTTTATAATTTCGGGTAGCTTTTATTACATTGTCACTTCCTGTTGCCAAATACACCTGAACTGTTGGGTAAGTCTCTGTTATGCCTTTTATAATGGTTTCAATATGGCCCTCATCTTGCTTGGGATATGCAACAGTGTTGACCAGAACACTGACAACAGAATCAAGAGGTTTAACATTGGTACAGTTGGTCATCACCCAAACATTCTCAAGGGAGCTTAAGTTTGTCCCCTTGTAAACTTCTGGACACACATCTAAAATATTATCATTGTTGCCCACACTTTCCACAGCTTCCTTTCTATCAAGCTGTTTTATAACTTCTTCTAACTGCTCAGCCAATTCTTTCGATGGTTCCTTTTTCAACAGGAGGAATTCCTGCAATTGTTGGTGAATGTCACTAAGTTCATTTACAAGATTTTCTTGTAACTTGAGGGTCTCTTCACATGGCCTGTAAGAGACAAAATTTATGCCTTAAACATATTTTAAAGAAACACAGTATTAAATACAGTCTATTGTCAAGTTCATAATGGTTATGGTAAAGATTTTAAACAGTTGAAATTAAGCTGTGGTTTATTACCTCTTTGTTCCTTACTTCCTACACATTAACCCTTGGGCCCTAAACAGTGAACAGCATCTAATTTCTTCTTACAGTGTCAACCCTGAATCACAGTTTAAGGTCATGAGAAAAAAGGAAATGATCACCCACTAAAGAAGCTCTTAATTGTTAAACACAATCTCCTTGTCCTTAGGAGATTTATAGAGAACAGTATAGAGAATATTAGAGTGTAAAGGGTTTAATCAACTGTGTTGGAAATCACCAAACAGATCCCAAACATTTTGCAAATCTTCAAAGATTTTTTTTATAAGCAAAGGGCTTCCTCCTGTAAATTTTGTCAAGTGTGCAATGTGGACAAGATATGGAAATAACATGAAAAATGAGCCCCAAGAAGAGTGGTTGCTGCTAAAGTTCCCCCAGGGGACTCACCCAGGTCCAAGATTATGACACCTTCCTGATTTACTACCTTTAATTTGAAAATATGTTTTCTAAATTATTCAGTTGCTTTTAAAGGTTTCAGAAAAGGTTTTTTGTGGAAACATTTTGTTAAAAGTTTGAATTCAGTTTACTCAAATAAAAGAAAAATCAAATTTTTCGGCCTCTGAAGGTGGAAAGTAACCTTAAGTTGTAAAGATCTTGGCAAGTGTTACTACCACTGTTGCCTTAGCTTACATGCTGTGGCTGTAACATACCATTTATGCCTCCATTATCACTTTATTCCAGTTATTGAGAGCACTACCTCTAATCTAGTATTTAAATACTTTTTTCCTGTTTATGAAGCCATCAGCCCAAGGAGAGGTTAAGGAGAGGTTTAGTTAAATAACAAATTCACAAAAAGCCAAATATATCTACCTGTAGCTTTCAATCCAATGTGAGCTGGTTACAAATAAGGACATGACCATTACCAACATGAGTATTGGGCATGCTATCAACATTACTCCCCAAGATTGAGGAAAAATAGACATGACTGTGCCAAGTCTTACCCTGTTGTACACAAAGATAACCATGTATTAGTATATACTAGATACTGTAATCTTTAAATTAAACAGCAATTTTCATTTATTGTCAGTAATGCCCTTCCCACAAAGGTTTTTGCTTTGGACTTGAGACAAGCCTTTTCATTTCAAAATAATTTAATTTTTTTTCTTTAAATTTCATACATTTCAGACTATTTTTTCAAGGGATTTGCATCCAATATTCCTGTCATTTGTGAAAATTTCATACATCATGTGTCCATGTAATGCTGCAAGACACACATGTGTACTTAAAAGAAGGGACTGTTCATGTCACTCGTGCACCTTGACCATGGAGTGACAATGCATAACTTCTGTAAGAAAACTCTGAATTTCACATTTTCTTTTTCTTTTTTGGAGGTTTCTGCATCCCACATTTTTGCCCTGGACCTTCCTTTTATGCTATTTTTATTTCTTGCAAATTTCTCCCTTAGTTAGAAATTTCAGCATCTTATATTAATTTCTAAAAACGATTCCTAGGGACTATGTATAACTATAAGCTCCAGGTATTGGTATCTTTGTTGACCCAGTAAAACTTTTAAAGATCTAAATCACGAAACATGACTACAAGCAAAGTTTGGTATTACAAGATTACTAATCAACTAATTTTTTTTCACAAATACACACAACTCTTGTATGACATAAATAAGCTAAAAATGAAATACTACTAAAACATACAAAGACCAGCAAAATGAAATACTGGGCATTATGGAAGGGAAGAAAAATAGCAAGCAATGTTAATTATTAAAAGACTACTAATTAACTGTTTTTTTTTTTTCACAAATACACACAACTCTTGTATGATATAAATAAGCTAAAAATGAAATACTACTCAAACATACAAAGACCAGAAAAATGAAATACTGGGCATTATGGAAGGGAAGAAAAATAGCAAGCAATGTTAAGTATTACAAGACTACTAATTAACTGATTTTTTTGTTCACAAATACACACAACTCTTGTATGATATAAATAAGATAAAAATAGAATACTACTCAAACATACAAAGACCAGCAAAATGAAATACTAGGTACTATGTGAGGGAAGAAAAATATATTTTAAGAATGCAAACAGCATAGTCTAGAGAGTGGAAAAGGGTTTATACATGATTAAGCCAGGGCCGGATTTATAATGTGATGCATGAATTTTACATGAAGGCGAATGTGATTCGTATATTTATGAACAAGCGTGAGATGACCAGACCAAGACCAAATGTCAGTTTGGTACACGTTTAAAAGAGCATCAAAAAGAGGTTTTCTTTCGCAAAAAGGAATATTCAGCTTTATCAGAGCACACATGCCTAACTAACCATACAATTGGGTGGGATAATTCTAAAATTATCACCACTAATCAGTGTTACCACCAGCACCTTTGTTTGGAGGCTTGGCATATTAACTCTGCCCACACTCCTTTAAATCGTGACAATGGCGGTTTGCTTCCTAATGCCATTTACACCTCGTCAGAAAAAAGGCTGCTAATTAGTAATCATATAAAAGGACCTCTTGTTGCAGTGTTTAGATCACCCCTGATGAAGGCACTAGACAGGAGTGTCAAAACGTTAGGTCTATGAATTGTAACTTCTTCAGTTACATTCATTAAATCTGTAAACCAAAGTAGCATCAAACTATGTCTGATTGTCCACCTCGTTGCCGTGTGAACTTTAATATAAGTGTGAGATGACTTGTGAATTTCAGATTTCCCAGAAATCTTGTACACAAGAGGAGAAATTTGAAGTTTTCCCTTTTATGTTGATGATGCGTGAATCTTTTTTATTTTTCAATTTTAATTGTGAGTGAAACAGGAGCAGGACCTCCACTTTGATACACTCTAAGTAATCACTAAAGTACCAATCATGACATCACTGTGCTTTTACTTGCAATAAGAAAACTAACTAGCTGTAAATTCAGTGTCATTCTGAACTTCATCTGGTTAAGATTCCCAAAGTTATTTCTGGTCTTGGTTATCAGAGGGTTCATTTTCTCTCTCATTCGTAAATTTGCATATCGTACTTATTCGATTAAACGCCGCCCTCGAATAAACACTGCATTTTAGTACAGAAATGTTAATAAACGCCGCCCTCGAATAAACACTGCAGTTTAGTACAGAAATGTTGATAAACGCCGCCCTCGAATAAACACTGCATTTTAGTACAGAAATGTTAATAAACGCCGCCCTCGAATAAACGCCGCAACATGATGAGGCGTTTATTCGGATAATAAACTCAAAAAGCACGCATTCATCAATGCTTCAATCGCAGTTTTAAATTTTTAATGAACCAGACACAAATCCTTTTGTATGTACCAGGTCTGATGTCGAGAAAGCATATCCGACATCAGATCTTTATTCGCTCTATTCACTTAAACAATTGCTGTAGTAGTATTAACATGCAAATTGTGAAATTGAGAACGATCTAAAAAAAGACTTTTAAGACAAACACTAAACACATGCCATCGTTGGGAAGAAAAAAATTGGATCTTAAAGAAACGCCGCCCTCGTTAAGACGCTGCACTCGAATCAAGAAAAATTAACGAACGCCGCGGCGTTAAATCGAATTAATGCGGTACAGAAAGCCATGGTCAGGTATTCCCAAGTAGTTAACACCAACTATAGTGTTTTTTCAGCATGATTACACAACATTATTATCGAGTCAGTTAATGTTTGCTTCGTCAAAATTCTGGTCGGTTTCTTTAGGAAATATTTGGATCCATATGTTTTATACGCGTAGAGGACTTACTTCATAGCCACTGCTTTCTCAGCAAATCCAAAAGAAGTAGCTAAGCCGGCTAAACAAGGTCGTTCACCTAATCCAAAAATGAGGAAACGCTACTGTGAAGATAAATTTTTTGAATGGTATCCTAACACGCACCACAGTTTTGGGAGTTATGCATCTATCATCGGCCATCCCCTGGGGGGGAACCCCGGGCAAATTCAACCTTGAATGGGGACTTCTACGGGGATTTGAACGATTAACTCACCCTGGAGGCGGAGGAAACGACGGAGGTTTGTTTTCCAAAAGCCTTGCACCGCGGGGAAAACAGGGGACTTTGCAAACGAAACAGGTCAATTTTAAGTTGTCTTAAATGAATAAACATGAAGACGGCTGTGCAGAAGAACGTGGTCCACCTTTCTCCTCGTGTTTGTGATGGCGACCTCGGCGCACGTATTGAAGAAGATGCGGATGCGATGCCTGAGTATTATTGTGATATGTGCTCCACTTGAGCATTATTGAATTTTGATAGGTTTATCATTTATGATATGCTGTCAATAGATCAGAAATGCTCATCAACATTGTTGTAAATATTCGGTTTAAGTCCAAAAAGTCAGCTGAACAGACATCGTGTATTACACTGTATTTTGGTTAACATTTTTTTGTGTGATTGTATTTAGCAGTACATTGAAATTTGCATTGTTACGAACATGTAAGCACTATTAAAACATGACATTTCGTTAAGGGTATAAAGTACTGTTTTCTTGTCAGGTTTCAAGCTGCCGAAGGTGATTCCCCTCAGGGAGGGGAACTTTGATTCCTCTGTGTCCCCACCTAGGAGGGGGAAAATAAGAACTTTGACAGGGTCCTTTACAAAGTCCCCACCCTTGCCCGGGGTCCCCCCCAGGGGATGGCCGATGATAGGTGCATTATTCGTGGCTTCACCCGATTCGCTCATAATTAACCGCTTACATGCGGATTTAATTAGTATCAAATTAACGCATACAAGCGGTCAAAGTAGGGCCTATTTATCTATCGAGACCTGAAAGGACTCAAGGCCTGGTGCCATAGCCTGTGAACCCTTGAAACGCGGCTTTGAAAAAGCTTTGGATACCATTATGCCTCCTAAACGCGATTTTAGGTCGAAAAAAAGTTTGAATGTAGTTACTTTTAAAGGAGGAAAAGCTATAAGAAAGTCGAAGTTTAGTGTTCCAGTTCGATATGCCGCCCAGCAATTAACTGATACAACGTCTGTAGTCGCCGGATCTTCTCTAAACACGTGCGGCGGTTTTTCTCCAGACCAAGAAGACCTTCCCCATATTGACGAACATCATGGTTTGAGAACCAACCAAACATCTAAAAGTAAAAAAGTGCGACTGAAGCGCAAGTTAAAAGCTTACCATGAGAGGAAAGCCACGCTGGCTTTGTCTTGGCTCAATGCGAGAGAGCAGCTCGTCTCAGCGCTGTTGACCAGACAGGCTTTGCCTTTGGGGCAGATGTGTGTCATTCCTTTTTGCGAAGAAGAGGCGTGGCGCGGCAGATGCCTTCACTGCAGTCCAGGGCAATTCCTATGTGCAGATCACATCAATTTAGTTCACGCAGGCGGTAGATCACTTCACCACCCGGAAGTTTGGAAAGTGAGTTGAAGATTTATGGAGGACAATCTCCAGTCACCTTTTCAATTATGTTGTGAAACCCGATTTCTTGTGTACTCTGGCCGTTAGGCAATTTCATTTGTAAGTACGTTGTCTTGGGGTTTAATTGCAGAGACATCCATCTTTTTTTTCTTACAACTATATCACCTCTATTCAATTACTTCACTTGATGTAGTTTTTTCTCAACTTCAATATGCATTATGTCCATGAGACCTGACCCATTTTTATACAGAGGAAAAAGCTAAAGCTGTAAGGATAATTTTTTCTTGCAAGCATACATGTAATTTGCTCTATACTCAGAACAAAGTAAAGTTTATTTTGGCAATTTTGAAAGAGTTGGCTGATTCAAATGGTGTGTGATTTGTATTAACCTGATTCATGTAGGATATTTTATGCTCTTAGGATGGAAGATTTGTGCCATATCAGTTTGGTGAGTGTGTATGGACCACACCTCACAACATGGATCATGGATATGTGCGTGACATTATAGCTGTCGGTTTGCATGGTAAGTAACTAACAGCTGTGCAATATGTAACTTTATTGTGAGATAGGTTGCCAGTCTGCAATTACTAGTACTACTTTTTACTTATACTTATATTTAAATAGTTAGTTTACCTCTTCCAGGAAGGTCTTTGTTTGTGTTTTAATTGTTTTTTTTCAACACAGAAAGGAATTAATAAACAAATATTATTATAGAAGAATACGACTATGGACACTCTATGGTGTTTGTCTTTATACAGGGCAGCAGAATCCCATCAAAATCAAATGTTGCGAGCATGAACCAGAAGCCATAACGCTGGTCAAGAATGGTTTCTGGCCATCTACTCCAAAACAGCCCCAGGTAGCCTTTGACCTTGAATTTATGGCCTTGCTCCAATACATTTTCTTAGAATGTAGAGTGTCTTTAAGGTCAATATGTCAGGCACTGCAGTGGCTGGTCCCACCTGCTTCAAAGGTTTATGTAAGTATTCATTCAGTAATTTTTTGTCTTATGCTTATGAATTCCTTTTTATTTTGTTAATTTATGCAATACATAAATTATTTGTTTTCCTTTAGATTAAGGACATCTACCGGCTCCTTGTTGGAGATTGTTTCTGCGAGTTCCGGTATATGTCTAGCATGTTGAGTAACCTGAAGCATTTCAATCCTTCGTATGAGAATGATCATGAATGTCCTGCATGTCCTAAGGTTTGTGTTAAGTCATCCTTCAGATGAAATGTCTAAGTGGGTAATATTTACCTTTAGAAATCTCAAATAACTATTACTATATGTGTTGGCATAATGAATGATATAATTTAGACAAGAAACATTGTTTTGAATCTTTCCTAGTGGTCCTCATAGTGTGGCAGCTGGTTTTAGCATGAGTTATTCCATTGTTTTTCATTCATTTAGGCGTAAGAAATATTTTTAACATGACATTTCTAATAAGATTTTGGCATCTGATTGTAGGAGAAGGGAAGTTTATTTATCTCTGTAGGTGCATTGTTTGGATGTGTCCGCAAATGCAGCGCTGGAACTAGTGGAAAGTCCTCAAATCATGGAGAGGAACTGTTCATTAGCCAAGAAAAAGTAGATGCATTTCTAGCTAATTACAGCAAAAGATCAAGCAGCAAGTCAATGGTGTGTGAACCAAAGGACTTTTTCTCTTACTTTGTATTTTGTTGCATTGCTCTAACCTTTTGTTACCCATCAGTACTCATACCACTACTCAACCATTGCAATGAGAGACCAAAAGTAACAATTATGTTCATCACTTGTAATAATGATGTTAGTGCTCAATGATTTAAATATGGTACAGTTTGAAGGGTTAATTACTTTGGTAACATTCTGCCCAAAATACATGTAGCTCAAATATATTGTTAGTTTGTTCTGTAAACTTAATTTACAAGAACTGTGTGAATTGTCAGCTTCAAGAACAAGTACATAATCTTTATTGCAGCCCCCTCTTTTCCTTGATCTTTTCCTATTTTTTTTTTCCAAATACAGTTTTTTTCCCTCTTTTTTTTGTAATTGATTTATGGTCTTTAAAGGTAATATCTTTGTATTTGCTTACACAACTAACTCTGCCAAGGGTATCTACTGTCACTCTTGCTGGTCCCAAGCCTGAATGAAAGAGGAAGGGTTGTTATCAAGCAGTAAATTTATTTGGTTGTCCCATTTTTTAAATTTTTATGAGAAATTGATGAATGATTATTATTTTCTGCCAATATTTTCCGTGCCACCTTTCCCATAATGTAATGTTTAATTTCTAATGTGAGGGTTCACCTCCAACAACCCATATCTACTTTGAATGCTACACGTACATGAATGCTACATAGATCTTAATTCCTGTTCTGTTTTTATCTTTGATACTTCTGCTTTAAATGACATCTCAAGAAAAGGTAGAAAGGAAGTTGAAGATTAAGAGTTAAATGTTTTCTGTTGTAGGAGCAGTGTAATCAGTTTCAAGCTGGTTCCAATCTCCGTTCCAAAAACAAATCCACAAAGCTCGATGAGACGGCCCTCTTTGGTGGAGGCTGCAAGCACGAAGTGCCACTGAAGTTTTTCAGCTTAAAGAGAGGAGAAGAGTATGTACATGCAAAAGGAAATCTGTACATTATTGGTCAGCTATTGTTAAGAAATATGTAACCAGAGTGCCTTGTAGAATGCATAAATTAAGAGACACGTCACTTTTTAGGTTCCTAAGGAAAGAATTTATATATGATAGTCGTACTGCTGTATAGCATAACTCTGTTTTATACACCATTTCTATTAGGGTACTCAATGAAACTAGGGAACAAATACATTACTGCATGGACATTGTGGCTAATAATGATTTTATTTTTATTAAGCAGGATTGGAAATGCTGTGTATTTGCTAAAATGGATTAAAAATCATGTGCAAGATAAAGCTATCAACATTCATTTCTTCTATGATATTGCATGTGTGCTGGATACACATTTGAGAGTAAGATTTTTTGGCGGTTTTATTTGAATTAAGTTGTGGTCATGGTACTCTGGCATTTTTGCTTGTCAAGTGATGCCGTGTTGTTTTTAATTTATCTTCTCTGTAGAATACGCACCAGGAAACATTGCTTGAAAATGTTACTCTTGCGATACCTGCATTTCACTGCTATGGACACAAAGTTTCTTGTCAGGTATTTTGAAATATTTTCTTTTTGAACATTTTTGAGGAGTTGAAAGGTATTGAAAATCACATGCATGCTTACTCTAAAACAGTTATTGTTTTCATGAAGCTTTGTTTGGTCTTTTGAAACGCCAGGTCAACTACAGCGGAAGACGGCTGGAAGGGTTCGGGATGAGTGATGGCGAGGTGATGGAGAGACTGTGGTCTTACTTGAGGCCAACAGCAAAAATAACGAAGGAAATGACTCCAGCCCACCGAGTTGATACATTAACTGACTTCTTGATGCATTACGCTAAAAAGTCAATTTCGAACCTCGGTAATTTAGCTGTTAATCTTCACGTTTTACAAATACAGTTATCACCACAGTATATCATATTATAAACGATTTGTGATATGTTTTCGTAAACTCAATCGTTATCTTGCTGTTTTTCACCATGTTTCGTTATCCCCCAAAATTTAGGAGAACGACTTCGTGACCATTTAAAGAAAGCAGTGGAAACGGAGAAAGAAACTGAAGAGCAACTCAATTTGCTTCTTGAGAAGTTGAATGAAAGAAAGAAAGTCGCAGGGATTGACCAAAATCACAAAAATGGGTCCGATTGCGGGTCAATGCTAAGATCCCATGAAAATCATTGGAAAGTCGAAGAGATTGGCTGAAATCACCAAAATGGGTTAGGGTGCGAATCAGTGTCAACGTCCCATGAGAATCGTAAGAAAGTCGTGGAAACTGGCTACAACTACCTAAAACTACCTTAGTACAACCATCTAAAAACCACCTCAGTACAACCACCTAAAACTACCTTAGTACAACCATCTAAAACCACCTCAGTACAACCACCAAAAACTACCTCAGTGCAACCATCTAAAACCACCAAAAATCAAAGAAATATTATCTCAGCTTGAGATGGAGATAGTAGGCTGGTTTAAGAGGCCAGCTGTAGATGAATGATTCAGACTATCATTGTGCTCGACAAATAGGAGTTACAAAGGCCATCATTGTTCCTATAATTTCCTTATGGAAAACTAAATTACAGTCGATCTCATTTTTCAATTGATAACTTGATTCAAAGAGGACAAAATTGCACAAATGTATCAACAAATGTCTAACAATGGCACCCAGTTAATTACATTTTCATGTGAAGTAAGAGAACTTTCATTCAGGACAAGAAAGCGGTACGAAACGTGTGAAGGGGTCCCAAAAATTGAAATTGATTACAGAGGTCTCCAGAGGAGCAAACTATCAATGCGGTAACCGGAGAACTCTCTTTGTCGATCGTAGGTAGTTCTAGATGGTTTTACGTGGTTTAAGATGGTTTGTCTGTTTTCAGGTGGTTTCAGGTAGTTTAAAATGCTTTTAGGTGGTTTAAGATCGTTTTTGTGGTTTCTCGTCGTTCCATGTTATTTCTATTTAGATGGAGAGAAAGTACAACACATGCTTCATTTAATTTCTTCCGACATCAAACGGCTTTCACATCATTTGTGAAAGGCTATAGCTATGGACAACGCAGAATTAGGAATAAACTGGCCGGCGAAAACCTTACACTGTAACTTCATATAAAGCCTGTGTGTAATAAAATTAGAAAAATGCTCGAAAGATGTCCTCAGATCGCAATTAAATCAACGTGGTTTGTAACAGAATAGGTCAAAAGATCAGAAAAATTAAATTACACTAACTTCAAATGGCCTGAAACTCCTAACAACATACATACATGAAATTTAGTACAGGAAATTAATTATCCTGGTGCCTGGGATAAAATGAATGTTAATCAAGGCCGTGAGAGCTTAAACTACCTTCACTTGGTCTTCCGAAATGCCGACTCTTGTGGCACATGCACGAATTTTGTCGCACATCGCTTCCTTGGTGGAAGTCATTCCCTCGTTGAAAAACGTGGTCAGCACTTCCTTTTGTTCTTCAGAATAAACTAATCGGGACTGCCTTTCCATTGTAAAGTAAAAAGGTCAGACGCGCAATAACCTAATGATCCACGTTGTGCAGGGATATAAAGACCAAGCAATGGGGTCAGCGAAGCGTGCTGAGCAGGGCGCTAATATTTAATCCCATACGTCACAGGTTCACGATAGGTAAATAGGCCCTACTTTGACCGCTTGTGTGCGTTAATTTGATACTAATTAAATCCGCATGTAAGCGGTTAATTACGAGCGAATCGGGTGGGCTTCGAGTAGTAAGGCTGCGAGAGGCTTGGGACGGTTTCTCCACTAGGAGCTCGAGCCGCTGTGTATCATTTTACTCGAGCTTCGTTCTCGTAGAGCGCCCTATTCTTAACACCTGGGCCACCTGTAATCACTTGCCACCATAATCGTCTCTCTAAACACATGGCCAAAAATAAATGATATCTTAAGAAACAAGAATGCCTGTTCGGATGTCACGCAACACTCTGCTAAGAGAACTTCGGTGTAGCGTACCGTGACATCCCGACATCCCACTGAGCCCCCGCGGGCTGCAAAGGAGCCCACAAGAGAGCGGAACCCAATCTCCCGCCTAATAATCTATACCTTCTACAATGGTCATTTCAACCCATTAATGTAGCTTGCCTACATTATTCACCCAGAGTGACACAAAATGACAGATGATCATCGTGCACGGTGCGGAAGGAAATCAAAAGCTGTAACCTACTCATCAGGCTCTAACTGAATTGCAGTGTAAAGTGAAGGGAACGAAAAAAGAAAGAAAACGTTAAGTAACTGACGTGTTCTATGACTCTTCAGGTGTCAGACTGGTGAAAAGTCCCGGAAGAATTTCCAATAACGATAACCGAACGCGAGTACCCAATAAACCGAAAGCTGCGTAGGTGCAATGACTGAGATCGCATCATAAAAAACTAATACTACCATAGGCGGCCCAAGCTCACGTCTCGAGAAAAAGCCAACGATGAATTCATGAACGCGTCACGCGTTGTGTGACTCGGTGTTAAGTTACGGGAGGAACCGTTGAAAATTTGAACACGTTGTAAGGCATAGTATGGGGAACGAAATATGGTCGATTTATAACGATAAATATTTCGAAATCTGAATACTTTACACGTAAAATAAATAAAAACTTACTCATGCCCTGTGTATCCGTCGAAGTTTCTAGCGATTTCTGCCGTTTTAAGCTTGCTTTACCATCACTGTTATCCATCTTAAAACAGCAGAAATCGCTAGGAACTACGACGGATACACAGGGCATGAGTAAGTTTTTATTGATTTTACGTGTAAAATATTCAGATTTCGAAATATTTATCGTTGTAAATCGACCATATGTCGTTCCCCATACTATGCCTTATAACGTGTTCAAATTTTCAACGGTTCCTCCCGTAACTTAACACCGAGTCACACAACGCGTGACGCGTTCATGAATTCATCGTTGGCTTTTTCTCGAGACGTGAGCTTGGGCCGCCTGTGATACTACATGTTACAACCAAGAGGTCAAACTTCTGCGCATGTGTCACGGTGGTTCGTTGCTGGGTTTTTTCCTCCCGGAAGCGCGGGCGCGTGAATGTCTGCGGTAATTGCCATTAGTATTCCAACGTAAAGCAACATGACGGCGAATTTAAGTGAAGTCGTGTTCGATTTAAGAGGCCAAACAGATTTTTCAGAGAGGGGAAAAACATTTTGGAACGCAAGTGAACTGGAGCTGAAGTTTTCTTTTGAGCGGGAGTGGATGAAGGCGGTCAGGCGAGCAAAAAGACGACCAAACTATGGTATGGGGAAGATGAATAGCGGACTGGAAGAGGTTTGCGGCAACAAACTTGAGCTTTGTGGTCCACTGGTGGATGGCTACCTTTTAGAAATTGGAGAGCAGATTGCTTCGAAACTAAGTCGCTCAAAAGCAACATCATTGGTAGGCCCAGTTGTCATCTTCATTCCGTGGCAGATATTTCGTCACATAACAGTTTTGTTCAGGGGCTATAGTGGAGAAGTGAAATTTAATGAAAGAAAATCAAAAATTACTTCGACACTATCTTGTATACAAGCAGTGGAGAGAGTATTTTCGCCGGCGAGATTCGAAGGCCAGGATGTTCTTAGAAAAAGACATTTCAGTCAACAACCGAAATCAAAGGGAAAGCTGTTGTCTGTTTACAAAGGCAGGTCAGCCGTTATTGTATCTAAAAACACTCCTTTTGTTGTTGAATACAACCTCAAAAGTCAGAAGGCTATGGTGACATTTTATATTCAACGGTACACGGCAGATGATTTTGTTTTCGACAAAAGCTTACAAAGTCTCATGAATAAACAAGGTAATATTAATTAATATTGTGAGATTAGTGTTGATCAAAGAAACACGAGTTTGTAGCTTTTTTTTCAAACATACATTAGTTACACGTCTGTGTCAACATGGTCTCATGTTGAAATTTTCTAGACACTGTATTTCCTGTAAATATATTTAGCTTTCCATCTGGTGTGTAAAATATATTATTTTAAATTTTATTACAACTTCAATGATAAATAATCTTAGGTGACATTGCAGTTAAATTTACCTGGTTAAAAAATAAACTTATGTAAACTTTATAAATGGTAATAAAATATGATTATGGAGCTTTCTGGTGATACATTGACAGTGAAAAGTCTTATTCTATATAGTCTAACTTGCTAATGTACCCTCAAGTCGTCTAATAAGAACATCTTTGTTTCCACTAGTGCTTTATAATTGCCTACTTTGCAACTCCATTTTTAGGTCACTTACTTTCATATTTCTAGGGTTTAGATTACGGCTAATTGTAGCTGGACTAACAAGCTGTTTGCTGCATAAGTGAACACTTTTATGAGCCTCGTATGTTACAGTATCAGGAAATCTCTCATTACATACAGAGCATAGGACTGGTTTTAATGATGAAAGTACTTCAGGTATTAGTTGCTGTCCCTCTGCACACTGGACAGTCACCCTGGCATCTACACATACCTCACATATACAATCATTAATTTCCTTTTCTCTTCCACAATTGCAAAAGTTGCTTGAATTTAGCTGAGAAGGAAGCCGAGACTTAAAATGAGAAGTATAAGAACTTGGCATTGGTTGATGTTCTGGCAAATAAAATGCCCTTACATAATTAGCTCTCATGACTTGCCACCATTTCCCTTTTTCAGTTGTTTTATTGGATCTGTTTGTCAAATCCAAGTCATTTTTAACCCCTGAATGTTTAGCCTCTTTTGCCTGTAATGATATTATACCATAACCCACTTTGTAACTTTCATACAGTTTAGTTGCATGATATGGTATGGCATACCCTACTGTCCACACAGGTACATTAACATCTGATGAAAAAAATAATGCATATAAATTAAAATAAAGTGTACAAAATTCTGTGAGCTCACCAAGGTAGGAAGGGCTAACTTCAATTTTGTTAAAAAGAGCCCCAGCATTCCTAAGGAATTGTGCAATTTTTCCTAATGCTAATCTTTCTAGTTTCTGGGCTGGGAATTCATCTAAGACTTTAAGGGCATCAATGAGCCTAAAAGAAAAGTTTGCCAAAGCAATGGCCTGGTCTCCTATCAACCGTACTGGAAGCTTCTTGTGCCTCTGAGCCTCATCATTATAGTGATCCTTAATCACAGAAGCTAAATACCCCAACCCACAACCAAGTTCACCAAAATCTTCCTTATGGTTACTTGACAGTGCATTGTCCAGGTCACATACAAACTTTTGGTTAGAGGCATTAACAAAATCAACCCTAGTAGATCGTTCTCCAGCACCATCATTATGTGGAACATAAACTTGTGATTTTCTATTCCCATTACCATTTCCTTGATCAGCTCTCCTTTCTACAGCCGAGGCACTTAATATATCAATAAATTTGGTAAAAACACCTCTTTGTGCTGCTACCCTGTATATGATATTTAACACATGTTGCCATGCATTAATTTCACAGTGGATAGGCTCTGGGCACTGCCGCTCTGCAAAAATTCCAATTCGGGGGGTGCCTAACTGGCGAATCCCATTCTCTGCCATGAACTGTAGTTTTCTAGAGTGGCGATTTTTTTCATTCAGGGAAGATGGCAGGGAAATCATAAACTCATTTACCCTCTTAACATGGGAATTTCTGACCTCCAGAGTATAAGGTTTGAATAAATCTTCCTCCCCCATCCCAATAGTGGCACCCATAGTACACATATTTCCTTTGCTTATGTTAGCATAAGGAGATGGGTAAGTGGCAGCTTGATTTAACTCATTGTTAGCCCAGCTTTGCCAGCTCATATCAGCACTGGGCTGAAACTCTACAGTACACTGCTTGTTAGAAACAACAAATATATTACCCTCTAACATTTCCATTTCATCAGTGTGTTGCTTCCAGATACTTTGTAACACCTCATCTTTCTCCCCCCGACTGACACAATGTAAAATGTACTGGAAATCCCTGCTTCTCACCCTGTCCCCAAAATTCCATGATGTTAGGCTGCCAATTGACATGGTTAGCTGACTTGACTCAGGGGCCCCATCATCAGAAAATTGCATGATGAAATGATTTATGTTGTCATTAAACCAAATTAGCTTACGGAATAAATAGGGAAGTCTAAGGTGCAGATCAATTATCATAAAAACCAACCCAGTTATTGTTCTGGAAACACCCGGTGCATTGGGAATTTGATTAACATGACCAATGTCAAGACTCCTCACAAAATTCTCCACCCGTTTGTCAGAAATAGCTATATTTGGCACCCTTAAGTCCAAACCTAAACATTTTATGTTACGGGGTACCCATAGATCAGAGTTTGGATCAAAAACTGAAGACTGAGTTTTGCAGACAAGGGCATACTTTCTGCGAGACAGAAAGTTCTGGTACTTCATAAAAACAGCTTGTTTCAAAGCCTCATCGGAATTTTGATACCCTTTCATTGTCTTGTCAAACAGACCCTGGAGATATTTCCCTCGTTTAAGTCCAGAAATCAGTGTGTCCATGGTTTGATTGTCAGCAGTAGATGAAATATAATCCCAAGCCCCATATATTGACCCTTCCTTTCCCCCATGAATAAATTCTAATACATTTTTTGTCTCCTGTCTTCGTCTGTACTTAGTGCTGGAATTGACATTTGTAATCATATCATAAGTTGTACTGGCATTTTTCCTCCTAGCTACTGAAAAGCCTTTTTGTTCAAGCAGAGATTTAAATTTGTGATATTGCTCATTTAATTGTGTTACTTTTTCCTCTTGTTGCTTTACTTGATCTTCCTTTTCTTCCACACTCTTTTGAAGGCTTTGTAGCTCTTCTTCTACTGCATCTTTCTGAGCAACAGAAGTTTGTATTTGTCCCTCTTAAAAAAAAACAAAAAAAACAGAGAAATTAGATCTCAACATTTTTTGCAATCACATGTAAATAAAATGCTAAAGGAACAGAATGTTGTACATGCATAATTTAATTTTCCGTTCGAACTTCAGAGTAGCATGGCGGTAAAAATGAAATCTTTTGCACGTTTAGAAAACACTCAAAGTCATAATATTACCATATTCATCCAGCCGAGCCTTTTTCGCTTCAATGTCCTGTGATGAACCTTTTGTTTTGTTCTTGTAACTCTCCTTTTCTTTTCAAAGCTACATGTGAAGATGAACTCTTCCAGAATGCGTGAAAAGTTCTACTAGAATCACAGCGTCCTTGGTGAGAATTAGGCTTACTGCATTTTCTGCTTTTTCCGCACAGAGGTTTTCGACTGCAAAGTGAGCAAGAAATTTAAATTATTCAATATAACCACACAAACGCGAATTCGACGTTCAGAATTGCTTTGCTTACCTATCGTCCCGTTTATCCCCTGAAAAATTGCTGGCCATAAGAAGATTCTTCCTCGAATGGTCTTTTTACTGCCGTAATTACACACAATGATTGGCGATCTGTAGAGAATCCAATATGGCTGCCAGCAAGAAGCATCGAGCGCTCGATAAAATCGGGGTTTAAAATGTACAAGTTTACGGTTTCCACGATTGAAAATACAAACAAACGGAGTCTACATATAACGATAAAGCTTTTTTATTTGTGATAGGTAGGATACAACGAGAATAGAAAATTACCCAGGATGGATTTCCCCCTCACAACGCGCCAAATTCACATTCTTAAACGATTTCACCTCGAAAACACAATCCTATGGGGGGGTCCCGAAATCAAAAAGATACTTTAGTATGGGAAGAATATACCTACCCCTGAAAGTAACGATTTTGACCTTTTTAGCTAGCGTTTAAACCAGGAATTTGTCTCAGAAGGGGACTGAGTAAAACTCGCTTTTCGTTACCAAACGGCAGCGTATGCAAGCTTTATTATTAGAAAGCCATAACTGGAATGTTGGGCAACTGTGTAAGATGCAAATATATTCATATTGTTTATTGTATTGCCGAGAAGCGAATTTCAATATCTCCACCGCTACTGAGCCATCGAACGCGAAAACAACAAAGGCCTGTTGGATCACGTGACCAGAGGGACGCTATGGGAGAAAATCGCATAGCAACGAACCACCGTGAATGATGCGTTGTAGTTTTTTATTGTTTACTGATCAAAACTGTAACGATTTTCTTTACAAAATACCTCTAGAAGTTATTAACTCTGGAATAAACCCTATAGCTTATGCTTTCTTCAAAAGAGATATACAGCAAGAATGCAAAAGGCTTCTCTTCAAAAGGCGTCGTTAATTAACAACAGAATAGTTCCGACGCCAGAACAACAGAGTAGTTAAGGACAGCCATTAAAAAGAGATTCAATGGAAACCGTGTTTTGGGTTCTTGACTGGTTCTTCTGCATCATCACAATGATTGTAAATGGATTTGTCATCTTCCTCGTCTGCATTCAACGTCAGCTTCGCACCAAAACCAACACATTTGTCGTTCTTAAGCGGTGGCTAATTTTTTCATAGTTAAGTCACCTGTTTGAGAGAAGTAGTGTTGATATTACATTTGTCTCTAATATTTAAGACCACATTTTTTATTATTATTGATTATTTTGAGGCCATACTTTAATGGAGAAAATGTTTTTCTTAAATTAATCATTTAAGCTGGCTTGTATTTTAGTCTTAGAAACATCTGGTTCTTATAACTATGAGCTTGCGTTCTATATTTTAACGATAAAGAGTAAAAATTATCATTTTGCTCCTCAATTTTGCTGCGTTTTTTCAACAGTCCGCCAGTCCACTGTATTATGCTCTTGTTGATGAATTGCATGATAACTTTGAAACGATAAATGCTGGAAAACAAGAGCTGGATTCCCTGAATTTCGTATTGATGTAATTTGATGCCTTGCATAATAAAATGAAAAGAGTAAAAACCTTTTATATTCCTTGTCAATTGATGTGTCCGGTTCTGTATCAGATCGCTTGATCAACCTGACGATACCATACAAAATATGATTCTATAGAATCTTAACGTTGGCAGAGGGCTGGGCGCAATATTTTGGTTGACATAGTGTCCGTCAGTTCCTAAAATATAGCTCGTGCATTGGGGACTTTTTGCCCCTTAACAATCTAAACTTGATCTATGAACGAAGGTTTTGCAAAGCAGCCTTTTGCGCGGCAATCTTCATGATTGCAGCATTGCTTATGACCATTGTAGCCATCTGTATCGTTCAACCTCCTCTCCCTCCCCCCACAGAGGATAAATAGTGATTAGTCTCCTGGAGCCAATTTTTTTTCTAGAGAGGTCAAGCGAGTAAGTCAACAGTTGATATTCTCTTGAGAAGTTGAAATGCGTACAGGTCATCCACTGGTACCCCAAAAGAAATGATCCTCGTGAGGATGAGCCTGAGGTTGTTAGTTGATGCTCGACTGCACGTTTCTTTTCTCCTTTCCTTTTCTTTTGTCTTTTCCTTTCACCCTTTATCGGAAATTGGAAAAAATACACTCATTCCTTCGACCGTAATTTTCTTCGTCGAGACATGTGTAGTTTGAAATAAAGGAGAGACCTCTATCGCGAAATTGTAAGGGAATCGAAAAAAATTATCGCGATTCCAGGGAGTTCGAGCGAGCTGATAGGTAATAAAATAAAACAGATGTAAGTGAGCTAATTTAGAATTTAGCAGTGGCTCTTCCCAAGGCTTCTGTTCGTGCGCTGTTTCCGAGTCTAATTTGAATCTGAACAACGATTTTAATAACTGGAGAGTTATCTACATGCAATAGTTGTGTTATTTCTACGGTTGCAGCGATATTTTTACCTCATCATTAGAGTCTACTTAGCCTTAAAAAATAGCCAATTATTGCTTACGATTGCACAAAACTAATCGAAAAGCTCGTCGTTGGTATTCAGACCGTCGTTCAAAGTTGGAAAACTCATTTGAATTACAAATCATTTAAAAAATTAAAATTCATGAATTTGCTATCAGTCTTGCACGTGGAAAGAGCTTATGAACTAAAAAAAGAAATTCAGCGTCTTTTTAAGCCAGTTTGCGGCCAATTGATGAACGACACTCTGTCCCGACTTTTCCCAAGGTAAATAACTCATGTATTAATACATATTGGATTGAAATACAGTGTTCTTCTTGTTTTCGTTATCGTTGAACATTAAATTACAGAGTGACAAGTCGAAGGGGGCACTAATTAGACAGTACAGCATGTACACTGTAAGACAAACTCCATCCCATTCGTAGCCGCCATTACAGTTTTCATTGAACCAAGTGACTCCTGAGGCGGCAGCGAGAAATTTGTTCGTCCATTGTTGTTGTATTGATCGCTTATTTAGTTATTCAGTTCCTATTTTTATTTTTAAACTTATTTCAACAATATACACAGTCCATCATGCTCAGAGTTTTAGAATTAGGGTAGCTGAAGATGGTTTTCATAACTTTAAACAAATATTCTATAATGTATCGACACAAACACACTTTTGTCACGTTCCTTTGAAAATGGTATCAAAATATTATCAAATTATTTTTAACGTTTTGAGGTTATTTTTTTCTCATGACATAAATGGTTACCATATTAACGCTACAACCCCGATTTTGCCTTTATTTGCTCAGTAACCCCCTATTACATATAAAATTGCGGCCGTAAGATTTGAGAAGAGTTGGGGAGAAGTTTGCCTTGGGCCTGGTACTAATAATGAGGTTACCAGTGCCAGACCCCTTTCAGACTTTTGGCCTACTCGCGTTGCTTAAGGCCTTTTACTTCCCGGCGGGCAAAGAAAAGCCCGCGCCGAAGCGATAATAATGATGGCGTGCGCGAATAACTTTCTCCATTTTAGTGTTAGATATCCAGAGGTAGTTCGCCTTTTCACGGCAATTCAATTCTTTTTTTTTCTTTTTTTTTTTGCAGGAAAGAGATTGCATAGTTTAGAACGTTCACAGCTGTTCAAAACAATTCTTGATTGTCTTTATCCAGGGAAAAAGCCTGGACGACTTACACAACCAACACACGGAGTACCTCCCAAAAACCTTTTTCTGTTCTCTGCTCAGTCGAAAGGCAGCGCCTGTAATGACCATCACAAGTGACCCAGGCACACTTATTCTCAAACTGCGTGCGCACTGTTGGCGTTCCCATGGCAACATGACCCTAGTACAGGGCACGTCACTCTTCCCGCACATGGCACCATGCATAATACTCATTACGTGTTCAAAGAATACTCTACCTTTCTCTTCACAGGTGAGATGTTTCGATAAATAACATTTTTCTTTAGGAATTCTTCGTTCACAGTACTTTGGGACTAGAGAATGTGTTTGGTGTAACAGGGGTCTGTTGAATATCGTCAGCTGCGGAGCTAAAAACTGGTTTTTTTGCTTTTTTTGCGCTCAGTCCGTTCACGTTTTTCCGCGCTTCTGGCAATTTCCTTGTTTTTCTGTCTGAATTCTCATTGGCTCCTTGTGATAGCTTCCTTGTCTCTGATTGGACGTTGTGATGTTTTCTGTGTTGGTTTCATAATACGTTAGAGAAAAGCACTCTGATGGAATAAATGTTTTTATTTTTTATCTTTTGGTCATCAGCGATTCGTACTACTGCACAAAAAAGGTGCATCCGGCGTGCTGTGCTCTCTGAATAAAAGTGTTCTCCTTAATTTAAGCAGAAGAGAAAAAATAAATTTCAAACTGGTAGAGCAATCTGTTCAATTTTTAAGGATTTTAGGCACTAATAAGAGATACAACCGGAAATTTTACCAGTTACCGGCCCGAAGGAGAACACTATATCCTGAAAAACTGATTGATTTAAATTAACACTAATGTTTTTAGAATTTTTTTGTCAGTTGTTGGTAAACTTGTTCGCAGAGGTTATCAATCGCACTTGGCCGACTTTCTACTAAGAATCAACTTTAACAACTTCTAGAATGCGGAATGAGTTCGTTACCACTGGACTTCGACGTCACAAGCAAATGTATTTTCACGACGTTTGTGTTATCAGGGCCGTAGCTAGCATGAGGCAAGACGAGGCGATTGCCTTCTCTTGATTTTAGCTTTTTTAAAGTTTTTTTGAAGAAACGATTTATTGAGAAGATAATCCCTAGAAAAAAATTGGATCGGTTAAAAGAGCACATCTGAGCCTCTAGATTTGAAAATTTTCTCGGGAGGCATACCCCTCGACTCCCCTAGCGGCTCGCGCCTTCCTCGCTCGATACTTGCCTCGTCTTCTTCTGAAGTCTGGCTACGGTCCCCTCCCCTCAACCTATCTACTCACACACGTCTTGCATCACGTTTAAAACGAATATGGAAACGAGCTCATAGCCTCAAATGACACGGAACAACCTGTAGGTAACAGCACAAATTAGTACTGACATGCTTTCGAGTGAAATTGGTCTTAAAAATCGAGTAAATTTATCAAAGACCAAATATTTCACGAGCCCGTAGCAAATTGCAAGTGCAATTTGTAGTCTTTGAAAATTTTTCAAGTGCCCTTTACAAAAAATTGCACGAGAAATCATGTTGCTACTTAGTAATAATATAAATCAAAAAAAGACAAAGACAAAGACAAGGCAAACGAAATTTGACAGCGTGCGCGCTAGTTGTAATTTGTATTCATGTTCCAGCTTTGCACCCGTGTTACATGACAAATGCACTCGGTTTCAGCCAATCAGAAGCGCGTAAATTTTCCGTGTATATTTTTAGTATAGGTAGCAACATGATTTCGAGTACAATTTGGTGTTAAATTTTTCAGAGACAACAAACTTGCATTCATGTTGCAACTTTGGACTCGTATTACATGAAAAATGGACTCGTTTTAAGCCAATCAGACGCGCGTAATTTTTTTATGTATATTATTGCACGCAGATAGAGAGTGAAATTTCGGATCAAGTTACCGACGAATACGCAAGGCGAATGAGAGGTTTGTAAACATGCCAAACGCCAAAAAGCAAAGAAAGCACTCGACTATGTCTCGTTTTTCCCCAACATTTCTTATGTGCTCCAGCTGCTTGCTGCTGCTTTACAACTGAATAAAGCTTCTTTATTTGTTAGCGTCGCTCGTTTGATATTAAAAGGGGGCAATTCACGCTTGAAATTATTGTCATTTGCTAATTTTCACCTTTTCACATCTTATCTGCGTTCTGCTCTAATTTTGGGAAATAAAACACATTAGATGATGAAGTAAAAAATATTTCGCTTTGTTTTCGATTTCTGATCGGTCCATTCTTTTTTGAAACCAGTGACTGGCGTCAAATTCTGTGCAGAAGGTGTCTGACAGAACATTATGGGATGATAAATGTTTGCAGCCTTGAATGCGGCTTAATTAAACATTATCCATTGTTCTAAATAAATTTAAGAGTTCATAGGAGCGAGATGGTTTTATAAAACGCTTATATAAAACAATATAAACAATTCTTTTTGCCTAAAATGGTCTCGCTTAAAACTTTCTTAAACAAGAAGTTCAATGAAATTGTGGTTTTGGGTCTTCGGCTCGTTCCTCTTCATCCTTACGATGGTTGTAAATGGATACGTTGCCGTGGTGAAACTTTTGACGTTTATGAAGCGCCGCCGCCGCTGGCATGTATTTTAGTCCTAGAAACATCTGGTTCTTATAATTATGAGCTTGCGTTGTGTATTTTAATGATATAGAGTAAAAAAATATCATTTCTTCTTCAATTTTGTTGTGTTTTTACAACAGTCCGCCGATCCACTGAAGGACCTTAAGCAAACCACGACGGCGACGGCAACGAGGACATGAAACAACAAAAGATCTAATTGGCAGAACAATAGCTCAGCGCGTGCGTTTTAAAACTTTCTACATTTCTTAGCCGTCCTATGCTAAATAACAACATGAAATCATCACAATTCGAGTCGTCTGCGAACCAAAATCGCGACGGCAAATTGTTTTAATTTCCATTTAAAACTCAACGCTTCTTTTGTACGTTATGCTGATGTTAAGGTGTGGCGCCATATGAGACGGTGAACACATGCAGCCATTTTTGAAATTCTAATTAAAGGCAGAAATTCATATTTTAATCGAAGTCTTCCTTGGCGTTGCCGTCCTGACTGCATAAGGTCTCTTGTATGTTCTCTTCAATGTTTTAGAGTATTATGCTCTTGTTGATAAATTACATGATAATTTTGAAACGATAAATGCTGGAGAAAAGAAAATATTTGCTCGCGAATAGGATTTTTATGCTTTTTTCCCCAATTATTAATGTTCTATTATTGTGATAATTGCTGATATATGTTAGTCACGTGTAGAGAGCGTTACATGACAATGCAAGATGCGTGACAGGCCTGGTTGAGGGGTGCGAGTATTGCAATGTATTGACCCCCCACCTTTTGTGTAGTCTAATACTCGTGACAGAATTCAGAATCATTCACTTCAGATTTCTTTGCAAGTGACACGTTAGTGCTGAATTGCCTGACTTTTCGTCAACGACAGTCGATTTGCATACGTGCAACTTCCCCATTAGCTGTGTTTAATTAAGCGGGGAATTGATCATCATCGTTGTTAGTCAATACTGATATAATATTCATTGATATATATAATTTTAATTTATCCGTTTTCATTTGGAAATTTTTTCACATTTGGTAGCATAGATAACAATGATGTAACATTTCCAACACTTTTATAATCCATGACAAATTTTCTTGGAGATGCTCGTTAAGGAAGATCTTCTTTCGACTAAAAATTAATTACTTGACAATTATGCAAGTCATGTAATCCATCGGTCGTATGTCAAGAGAGATTGTCAAAGGCGAACGTTTTCAGGAAATTTTACGTTTTCTTGATAGGTCTTTGTTAAATGCTTTTAATTTCTGCTAGTGTTTAGCGAACAATTTTTCAAAGAAAAATGACGCACTTGATCCACAAGTCTTACACATGATGACCTTTAAAACAAGTATGAAAACCAGTTATTTGGTTTCAACTGATGCAGAACAAGCAGTGGATAAATACATCTTATCAGACGTTTTGGTGTGTAGTATTGCTGAGTATTTTTGTGAGTTGTGCCGTATTTTGACGAGCCCGTATGACCAGTCAAAATACAAACAACGCCGCTTCCGAAATGCTTTACAACAGAACATGGCTTCTAGGCTTCTTTATTCGTGAAAAACGTCTTTAAAAATTGATAATAAAAGGGGGCGCTTTACGCTCAACACTGACCGATCGAAAATTTTGGAATTATTGTTATTTGAAATATTTGTTGTTGGCTAAGTTTCGTTAATTTGCATATTGTTTGCACCATCATGCTGTACTTATAGTCTCAAAAGTGAGACTGAGTGATGGATGTTTGCAGCCCTGAATATGACTTAATTAAACGGCATATTATTCCCCTACTTAACGTTTACATAGGTTGGATGGGGCCATCTATATAAACACAATTACATTTTTCATCCTTAAAACCTTTTAAAACACTCTTGGCCTGACCGAAAATAACAATTGAAAACTCCTAGACAAATATTTCGAAGAATCCAATGGAAAAGTGGTTTTGGGTTCTCGGCTGGTTCCTTAGCATTCTCACGATGGTTGTAAATGGATTTTTCATCTTCCTCGTCTGCAGGAAACGTCAGCTTCGCACCAAAACCAACACATTCATCGTGTCTTTAGCAGTGGCTGATTTTGGCGTTGGGATGATTGCTGTTCCTTCATTTTTTTTCTGCAGCCTTGCAACCGAATGCACTCTACGCCCAATAGAGGAATTAATTGTGGTGTCTCTAAGGGGTTTCATTGTTTACACCTCTGGAACAAACTTACTTAGTTTAGTGCTGGAACGTTATGTTGCTGTTGTGAAACCTTTGAAATACTTGGCTTTTATGAAGCGTCGCCGAGTCATTCAAATGGTTCTAACATCTTGGGGAATTCCTTTTCTTTTCCATCTTACTTTAGTGTCGATTACACTTAGTGCAATCGACCGTGCCAAGACTATACGCAGCTACTTGTATTTGCTTTTCGAGATAATCTTGTGCGTAATTCTTATCTTTTTCACTGCATCCATGTTTCTCGTTGTTTACAATCTGAACTCTAGAGATCGCACTTTAGCTAAGCAATTGAGATTTAATCAACTGGTCACTAGAGTTAAAACTCAGAACACGTCAGCGGTAAAATGGGTGGCTATGATAACATGTGTGTTTCTATCGTGCTATGGAATAATGATGCGTTGTAGTTTGCTAGTTTTAACTGGTCAATCGATTAACGATTTTCATTACAAAATACCTCTACAAGTTATTAACTCTGGAATAAACCCTATAGTTTATGCTTTCTTCAAAAGAGATATACATCAAGAATGCAAAAGGCTTCTCTTCAAAAAGCGTCGTTATTTAACAACAGAGTGGTTCCGACGCAAGAAAAACATCAGCTAATGCATATACTTAAATATTTGTTAGATCCCGAGGACTTCCGATTCAGAATCTATCCGTGACACATTAATTCTTACCTTTATTGCTATTAAGTTAAAACAAAGATAAGTCACCTGTTTAAGAGAAGTAGTATTGAAATTACATATGCCTCTAATATTTGAGGATTATTTTGAGGCCGTACTTTACTGGAGAAAATGTTTCTCTCAAATTAATCATTTAGGCTGGCATGTATTTTAGTCTTAGAAACACCTGGTTCTTATAACTATGAGCTTGCGTTGTTTAATGATATAGAGTAAACAATATCATTTCCCCCTCAATTTTGCTGTGTTTTACACTAGAGCTAAAACTCAGAACACGTCAGCAATAAAATGTGTGGCTTTGATAAAGAAATTCAATGGGAACGTGGCGTTTGGTTCTCGGCTGGTTCTTCTGCATCCTCACGATGGTTGTAAATGGATTTGTCATCTTCCTCGTCTGCAGTAAATGTCATTTTCCCACATAAACCAACACATTTGTCGTTTCTTAAGCGGTGGCTGATTTTGGTGTTGGGATGATCGCTTTTCCTCCTCGCTTTTTCTTCAACCTTACAACCGAATGCATTCCACGCTGACTTGTATTTTGATGTAAAAAACATCTGCTTCTTAAAATTATGAGCTTGCCTTGCATAATAAAATCAAAAGGGTAAAAACATATCATATTCCTTGTGAATTAATGTGTCCAGTTCTGTAACAGATCGCTTGATCCACGCGTAGTTCAATCCGACGATACCATGCAAAATATGGTTAGAATCTTAACCTTGACAAGGAGCTGTGCACAACATTTCGTTGACATGGTATCCGTCAGTTCCTCTATAGAGGTCGTTCATCAACAATCCCTTTGACCTAAAGCAATTTCTTGCCTAGTTTTATTATTGATCTATGAACGAAGATTTTGCAAGGCAGCCTTTCGTGCGGCAATCTTCATGTTTGTAGCATCGCTTATGACCATTGTAGCCATCTGTATCGTCCAACCTCCTCTCCCTCCCCCTACAGGGGATAAATGACGACCAGTCTCTTAGAGCCAATTTTTATTATGAAGAAGTCAAGAAAGTAAGTCAACAGTTGATATTCTCTTGAGAGGTTAAAATGCGTACAGGTCTTCCCCTGGTACCCCAAAAGAAATGACCCTCGTAAGGATGAGCGCGAGGTTATTAGTTAATGCTCGACTTCCTGTTCTTTTCTCTAATCCTTTCACCCTTTATCGGAAATTGGGAAAAAAAAACACCCATTCCTTCGACCGTAATTTTCTTCGTCGAGACAGGTGTAGTTTGAAATAAAGGAGAGACCTCTATCGCAAAACTGCAAGGGAATCGCAAAAAAATTATCGCGATTCCACAGAGTTCGAGCGAGCTGATATTTAATAAAATAAAATAAAAACATATGAGATAATTTGGAATTTAGCAAAGGCTCTTCGCAAGGCTATTGTTCGAGCCCTGTTTCCGAGTCTAATTTGAATCTGGACAACGATTTTAATAACTGAAAGGTTATTTTCAAGCAATAGTTGTGGTTTTCCTACGGTTGCGAAGGATATTTTTACCTCTTTATTAGAGTCTACTAACTCTTAAAAATAGCCAACTATTGCTTACGATCGCACAAAACTAACTGAAAGCTCGTCGTTAGTATTCAGCTCGTCGTTCAAAGTCGGAAACCTCATTTGAATTACAAATCATTAAAAAATTAAAATTCATGCATTTGCTATCAGTCATGCACGTGGAAAGAGCTTACGAGCTAAAAGAAGAAATTTCAGCGTCTTTTTCAGCCAGTATGGGGTCAAGAGGGAGGTCATTTCGACCTTATTAAACTGGATATCGTCAGTTCTGCCTAGAGCGGAGACTGTTTCTTTAAATCTGCAGATTAGACTGTGGAAAATTCGACGTCGCGAATTGATGGATGACACCTTGTCCCAACCTTTCCCAAGGTAAATAACTTATGAATGAATACATATTGGATTGAAATACAGTGTTCTTCTTCTTGTTGTTACCGTTGAACATTAAATTACAGAGTGACATGTAGAGGGGGAACTTATATATTAAAAAGTACTGTACGTACACTGTAAGACAAATTCCATCCCATTCGTAGCCGCCATGACAGTTTTCATTGAACTAAGTAACTCCTGAGGCAGCAGCGAGAAATTTGTTCGTTTACTGTTGTTGTATTGATCGTTTATTTGCTTATTTAGTTCTTATTTTCATTTTTAAACTTATTTCAACAATATACACAGTCCATCGTGCTCAATGTCTTAAAATTAGGGTAACTGAAGATGGTTTTGATAACTTTAACCTTTTGATAACCTTAAACTTTTAATGTTATATGATGTATCGACACGAACACGCTTTTATCATGTTCCTTTCAAATGTTATCAAAATATTATCAACTTGTTTTTAATATTTTGGGGTTATTTTTTTTCCATGACATAAATAGTTACCATATGAACACTACAGCCCCGATTTTTCCTTTACTTTCTCGGTAACCCCCTATTATATATAAAATTGCCGCCCTAAGATTTGAGAAGAGTCAGGGAGAAGTTTGCCATGGGCCTGTTACTAATAATGAGGTTACCAGTGCCAGACCCCTTTCAGACCTCTGGCTGGCCCGCGTTGCTTAAGGCCTTTTACTTCCCGGCGGGCAAAGAAAAGCCCGCCCTGAAGCGATAACAATGATGGCGTGCTCGCATAACTTTCTCCATTTTAATGTTAGATATCCAGAGGTTGTTCGCCTTTTCACGGCAATTATTTTTTTTTTCAGGAAAGAGATTGCATAGCTTAGAACGTTCACCGCTGTTCACAGAAATTCTTGATTTTCTTTATCCAGGAAAAAAGCCTGGACGACTTACACAACCAGCACACGGAGTACCTCCGAAAGGCCTTTTTCTGTTCCCTGCTCAGTCGAAAGGCAGCGCCTGTAATGACCATCATAAGTGACCTAGGCACGCTTATACTAAAACTGCGCGCGCAGCTTTCGGCGTCCCCATGGCAACATGACCCTAGTACAGTGAACGTGGCTCATCCCGCACATGACATCATGCGTAATACTCATTACGTGTTCAAAGAAACTCTACCTTTCTCTTCACAGGTGAGATATTTCGGAAAATGACATTTTTCGCGAGGAATTCTTCGTTCACAGTACTTGGGACTGGAGAATGTGTTAGGTGTAAGAGGAGTCTGTTGAATTTTGTCAGTTGCGGAGCTAAGAACTGGTTTTTTTGTTGTTGTTGTTGTTGTTTTTGTTTTTTTTTTTTTTGCGCTCAGTCCGTTCACGTTTTCCCGCGCTTCAGGCAATCTCCTTGTTTTTTGTCTGAATTCTCATTGGCTCCTTGTAATAGCTTCCTTGTCTCTGATTGGACGTTGTGATGTTTTCTGTGTTGGTTTCATAACACGTTAGAGAAAAGCACTCGGATGGAATAAATGTTTTTATTTTTTCTTATCTTTTGGTCATCTGCGAGTCAGCGATGGGTTCGTACTACTGCACAAAAAAGGTGCATCCGGCGTGCTTTGCTCTCTGAATAAAGGTGTTCTCCTTAATTTAAGCAGAAGAGGAAAAATAAATCTTCAAACTGGTAGAGCAGTCTGTTCAGTTTTTTAAGATTTTAAGCGATTTTAGGCACTAACAAGAAATACTACGGGCTTCAAATTTTACGATTACCGCCCTAAAGGAGAACACTATATCCTGAAAAACCGCTTGATTTAAATTGACACTTATGTTTTTCGAATTTTTTTTTCAGTTGTTGGTAAACTTGTTCGCAGAGGTTATCAATTGCACTTGGCCGACTTTCTACTAAGAATCAACTTTAACAACTTCTACAATGCAGAATGAATTCGTTACCACTGGACCTCGACGTCACAAACAGATATATTCCTATGACTTGTGTTATCAGGGCCGTAGCTAGCATGGCGATTGCCTCGTCTTGATTTTGGCTTTTTTTAAATTTTTGTTTTTTTGAAGAAACGTTTATTAAGAAAATAATCCTTAGAAAAAAAATAGATCGGTTAAAAGAGCATTTCTGAGCCTCTAGATTTCAAAATTTTCTCGGGGGGGGAAGGGGGGGGGGCATGTCCACAGACTCCCCTAGCGGCTCGCGCCTTCGGCGCTCCCAACTTGCATCGTCTTGTTCTGAAGTCTGGCTACGGTCCTGGTTATTTATTATGTAGTGCTTTGAGATACGTAACAAACACATAAAACAGGGCTGTATTTACAGGGCTAATATCTCAACTTCGCAAAGATATGGTAGACGACTCCCAGACTATTAACAACTGCCGACTTGGAGCAGTGTTATTTTTATGAATGAAAGAGAGAAAATTCATTTTAGGAAAAGATATGGAGTCAGAGATGATCATGCGCACCTTTGATTTTTGTCTCAAGTTTTGTCATATAACGCTTTTTTCGCCTCACCCCTCCCCTCAACCTATCGACTCACCGAATCGAACCGAGAGGGGTTTATTTCAGTCTTCCCAATTTTTTGAAACCAGGTGTTTATGAAGGTCGTCTCGATGGGTTTAGATAGACATGATCTACACGGCAGTGCTATCTCTTTTGAGCTTAGTTTCTCAGATTTGTTTGTTTTGTTTTGTTTTGTTTTCTAAATTATCCTTCAAAGTTACGACGGGAAAATAAAGAGATCCCATCGGGCGCACTTTGGTTTTCATACAAGTACATAGCTGTCTTGAAATTTGCAACACACAAGAAATGAACGAAATCTGTTTCTCAAGCGAAATCGACCGGACCGCTCTTACGGAGAAAGACGAGTGCTTTCAGGAAAGTTCACAATAAAGTTTTCGTGAAAAGTATTCGTGACAGGTTTTGCTCGTGTTCTTAACACACAACTTTTCTTTGAATAGTGGTGCACTTGATCCACACGTCTTGCATGACGTTTATAACGAATATGGAAACGAGCTCTTAGCCTCAAATGACACGGAACAACCTGTAGGTAACAGCACAAAGTAGTACCGACATGATTTCGAGTGAAATTGGTGTTAAAAATCGATTAAATTTATCAAAGACCAAATATTTCACGTGCCCGTAGCAAATTGCGAGTGCAATTTGTAATCTTTGAAAATTTATCAGGTAAGCCTTTGCACGAGAAGTCATGTTGTTACTTAGTAATAATATACATGAAAAAGGCATCTCTCAAATGGCAAGGCAAACGAAATTTTGACAGCGTGCCCGCTATTTGTAATTTGTATTCATATTCCAGCTTTGCACCAGTGTTACATGACAAATGCACTCGGTCTCAGCCAATCAGAAGCGCGTAAACTTTTCGTGTATATTTTAAGTATAAATAACAACATGATTTCGAGCGCAATTTGGTGTCAGTAAGTACAAGTAAATTTTTCAAAGACAACAATATTGCATTCGTGTTACAACTTTGCACTCGTTTTACATGAAAAATGGACTCGTTTCAGCCAATCAGACGCGCGTAATTTTTTCATGTACATTATTACACGCAGATAGAGAGTCAAATTTCGGATCAAGTTACCGATTGAAATGTTTGCAGCCTTGAATGCGACTCAACTAAACATTATCCATTGTCCTGAGTACATTTTAGGAGTTGATGGGAGCGAGATGGTTTTATAAAACCCTTATATAAACACTTCTTTTTGCCTAAAACGTTCTTGCTTAAAATTTTCTTAAACTAGAAATTCAAAGAAATTGTGGTTTTGGATCCTCGGCTGGTTCCTCTGCATACTCACGATGGTTGTAAATGAATAAATTGCCGTGGGAAACCTTTGAAACACTTGACATTGATGAAGCGCCACCGTGTCATTCAAATGGTTTTTACATCTTGGTGAATTCCTTTTCTTTTACTCTTACTTTTTCTTTATTGTCAGTTAGACTCAGTTCATTCGAACATACGATGACCATCGTCGGCTACTTGTATTTGTTTTTCGAAAAAATCTTGTGCTTGATGCTAATCTTTTTTACATCCATGTTTCTTGTTGTTTACAATCTGAACTCAAGAGATCGCACTGTAGCCAGGCAATTGAATTTTAATCATCAGATCGTTAAAATTCAAACACAGAACAAATCAGCTGTAAAATGGGTGGTTTTGGTAACGTGTGTGTTTCTTTTGTGTTACGGAATATTCATGCGTTGTAGTTTATTATTTTTAACTGTTTCTTGTTGTTTACAAGCAGAACTCAAGAGATCGCACTTTAGCTAAGCAATTGCGGTTTAATCATGTGGTCATTAGAGCTAAAATTCAGAACACGTCAGCAGTAAAATGGGTGGCTTTGATAACGTATCGTGTTACGGAATAATGATGCGTTCTAGTTTTTTAGCTTTAACCGGTCATAAATGTTGTAATGATTTTCATTACAAAATACCTCCACAAGTTATTAACTCTGGAATAAACCCAATAGCTTATGCTTTCTTCAAAAGAGATATACAACAAGAATGCAAAAGGCTTCTCTTTAAAAGGCGTCGTCAATTAACAACAGAATAGCTCCGACGCAAGAACAACAGAGTAGTTAAGGACAGCCATTAAAGAGAAATTCAATGGAAACGTGGTTTTGGGTTCTCGGCTGGTTCTTCTGCATCCTCACGATGGTTGTAAATGGATTTGTCATCTTCCTCGTCTGCAGTCAACGTCAGCTTCGCACCAAAACCAAAGCATTTGTCGTTTCTTAAGCGGTGGCTGATTTGGGTGTTGGAGTGATATTGTTGTTCCTTCTCGCTTTTTCTGCAACCTTAAAACAGAAAGCACTCCACGCTTTGAAACCTTTGAAATATTTGACTTTAATGTGCGGCAAAATTTACTTTGTAGTAATGTCTTTTCTTTAAACCATGGAAGCTGACTTATATTTTGATGTAAGAAACATCTGGTTCTCAAAATTATGAGCTTGCCTTGCATAATAAAATGAAAAGAGTAAAAACCTATCATATTACTTGTCAATTGATGTGTCCAGTTCTGTAACAGATCGCTTGATCCACGCGTAGTTCAATCCGACGATACCATACAGAATATGGTCAGAATCTTACCGTTGACAGAGAGCTACGCGCAATATTTTGTTGGCATGGTATCTGTTAGTTCCTAGACATAGGTCATGCTTAGGGGACTTTCGACCCTCAACAATCCCTTTGAAAAGTTAAAGCATTTTCTTGTACAGTTTTATTATTGATCTATGAGCAAAGAGTTTGCAAGGCAGCCATTTGCGCGGCAATCTTTATGTTTGTGGCATCGATTATGACCATTGTAGTATCTGTATCGTCCAAACTCCACTCCCTCCCCCCACAGGGGATAAATGACGACCAGTCTCTTGGAGCCAATTTTTGTTCTAGAGAAGTCAAGAGAGTAAGTCAACAGTTGATATTATCGTTAGAGGTTGAAGTACGTACGGGGCGTCCGCTGGTTCCCCGAAAAAAATGACCCTCGTGAGGATGAGCGCGAGGTTGCTAGTTGTTGCTCGATTGCACGTTCCTTACTCCTTTCCATTCCTTCTCTTTCACCCTTTATCGGAAATTGAAAAAAAAAAACCATTCCTTCGACCGTAATTTTCTTCGTCGAGACAGGTGTAGTTTGAATTAAAGGAGAGACCTCTATCTCGAAATTGCAAGGGAATCGAAAAAATATTATCATGATTCCAGGGAGTTCGAGCGAGCTTATAGTTAATGACATAAAAAAAAAGAAAGAAATGAGATCATCTGGATTTTAGCAGCGGCTCCTCGGAAGGCTACTGTCCGTGCGCTGTTTCTGAGTCTAATTTGAGTCTGGACAACTATGTTAATAACTGAAGAGTTACCTAAGGTTTCCGCGATATTTTTGCCTCTTTATTAGAGTCTACTAAGTCTTAAAAATTACCAACTATTGCTTACGATCGCACAAAACGAACCGAAAAGATTGTTGTTAGTATTCAGCCCGTCGTTTAAAATCGGAAAACTTATTTAAATTATAAATCATATTTATCGAACCAAGAGATTCCTGAAGTAGCAAGGAGAAATTTGTTCGTTTATTGTTGTTATATTGATCGCTTAATTTACTTATTCAGTTCCTATTTTTATATTTAAACTTATTTCAACAAGATACACAGTGTATCGTGCACGGTGTTATTCGAGGGGGAGGGGGAGGGGGTTTGGTGTATAATATTTTAGCCTAAGAGTCAAGGAAACAAGTAAAAAGTGTGAAGGCTACGATCCGAAAAAGAATAAGTGATTAAAAGTATCTGTATTTATATGTCAATATAAAATGTGATCAGCATATTTTAGCTTTTGTTCAGGATAATAATGATTTGCATAGACAAATAAAAGAGCAGTCACCGAACGATAGGCATGCGCGTATTCATATTTTATTTTTCTTTAGAAGGGCGTCAAGCAGGCACGAAAAAGTCTGGAAGTAAAGAAATAAAGAGAAAGAGAAGAAAAGCAAGATTCTTTTTACCAGGTTAGCTCCTTATTACTTTTTTGATAACGAATTAGCTATCCGCTCTTTTAAGTTTGGTATGCATTGAACGCTCGAACTTAATTAAGTGAATGTGTGCGATTCAAAACTAATCGCAGTCGAAAACGGAAGAAAATCACAAACAAGAAAACAAGTTCGATTTCTAGAATAGTTGATGTTTTGAATACCTATCAAGAAACTTTTTGCAATCTCCTGTAAGGCTATCTAATTTCACTGGAAGTTGAAACACGGCTTCTGTTAATTAATCGATTCTAAGATTAACTTCGAGGACTAAATGCTGGAAAAATGCTCCAAAATTTATTTGAAAGCAAATTTTCATCAATAGCTGAAATTGTATAATTTTTGAACAGAAATCGGTAAAGAAGGAAAAAGAGCTCGGAGCCGAATTGATAAATATCTTAGCTTTTGAGGAGAAAACCAAATTGAAATAGAGCGGTCCTACGTTGCTGCTTTTCAAGTTTTCTCTGGAATTCATTTTCTTAAAAATGTACGTACGTGTATAGGTCGGGTAGTTTGTTCATTTTCTTTCTCTTCTTTTTCGGTAAAAATAAGACTTTTTTGCTATTCGGCCTGATAATCATCTGTCTTACCTCTTGAGGCTAACCCAAGAAGTATTTTTCAAACATTGGTGTCTCTCTAAATCGTTTCTATATCCATTATAAGTCTTATACTCTGATAATAGTCGTTTTCTAAATTTGAACGTTTTTAGGTAATTTCAACAACACTCTTGAGGTCTGACTGCTGAAGTTCCAAGCCCTAAGACCAAACTCAAAATGCCACCAAAATTGGCAGTATCTATTTGTACTCATGGGTGGAGAGGAACAGTATCTATTTATACTCCTGGGTGGAGAGGAACAGTATCCATTCATACCCTTAGGTGGAGAGGGACAGTATCTATTTATACTTTTGGGTGGAGAGGGACAGTATCCATTTATACTCTTGAGTGGAGGGGGACAGTATCCATTTATGCACCTGGATGGAGATGGATAGTACCCATTCATACTTCTGGGTAAGGAGGGACAGTATCTATTTTTACTCATGGGTGAAGACGCACTGTAAGAATTTAAGAGCTTTGCCCAAGAACTCAATACAATGCCCTGGCCAGGCCTTGAACCCGACCCTTAAGATCAACCGCGTTTACCGTAGAGAGGATGGGAGCTTGCGGTCAGGTTCTCTTGATTAGCGTCGCAGGACGCGCGTTTCTCAGTCTGCCGTAAGATTTGAGAATAGCTGTATTTGTAAGGCTAGTATCTCAACTTCGCAAAGATATGGTAGACGACTCTCACACTATTAACAACTGGCGACTTTGAGCAGTGTTACTTTTATGAGTAAAAGAGAGAAAAATACATCTAGGAAAAAAATGGAGTGAGAGATGATCAAGCGCACCTTTGATTTTTGTCTCAAGTTTTGTCATCTAACGCTATTTTCGCCTCACCCCCTCCCCCCAACCTATCTACTCACCGAACCGAACCGATAGGGGTTTATTTCAGTCTTCCCACTTGTTTGAAACTAGGTGTTTTGTTAAGGTCGTCTCAATAGGTTTACATAGACATGATCTACACAGCAGTGCTATCTCTTTTGAGCTTAGTTTCTCAGATTTGTTTGTTTTGTTTGTTTTGTTGTTTTGTTTTCTAAATTATCCTTCGTCGGGAAGATAAAGAGATCCGATCGGGCGGACTGTGGTTTTCATATAAGTACTTATCTGTCTTGCAACACACAAGAAATGAACGAAATCTGTCTCTTGAGCGCTCTTACGAAGAAACGCGGGCGCTTTCAGGAAAGTTCAAAATAACGTTTTCGTGTAAAGTCTTCGTGATAAGTTTTGCTCGTGTTTTTAAAACACAAATTTTCATTGAAAAGTGGCGCACTTGACCCACACGTCTTGCATAACGTTTCAAACGAATATGGAAACGAGCTCTTAGCCTCAAATGACACGGAACAACCTGTAGGTAACAGCACAAAGTAGTACTGACACAATTTAAAAAAACAACAACAACAACAACAACAACAACAACGACAAAAAATCGAGTAATTTTATCAAAGACCAAATATTTCACGAGCCCGTAGCAAATAACGAGTGCAATTTGTAGTTTTTGAAAAATTTTCAAGTGCCCCTTTACAAGAAACTGCACGAGAAATCATGTTGTCACCTAGTAATAATATACATGAAAAAGGTATTTCTCAAAGGCAAAGCAAACGAAATTTTGACAGCGTGCGCGCTAGTTGTAATTTGTATTCATGTTTCAGCTTTGAACTCGTGTTACATGACAAATGCACTTGACTTCAGCCAATCAGAAGCGCGTAAATTTTTCGTGTATATTTTTAGTATAGGTAACAACATGGTTTCGAGTGCAATTTGGTGTTAGCAAGCACAAGTAAATTTTTCAAAGACAACAAATTGCATTCGTGTTACAACTTTGCACTCGCATTACATGAAAAATGGTCTTGTTTTCAGCCAATCAGACGTGCGTAATTTTTTCAGGTATATTATTACACGCAGGCAGAGAGTGAGATTTCGGATCAAGTTACCGACGAATAAACACCGACCCGACAAAAAGCAAAAGGAAAGGCAAATGAGAGGTTTGTAAGCATGCCAAGCGCCAAAAAGCAAAGAAAGCACTCGACTATGTCTCGTGTTTCCCCCTTTGTGCTCCAGCTGCTTGCTGCTGCTTTACAAGAAAACAAAGCTTCTTCATTTGTTAAAGTCACTCATTCACGCTTGAAATTATTGTCATTTGAAATATTTGTTGTTCTCGGCCAGATAGAGGCTAATTTCCACTATTTCACATTTTATCTGCACTCTGCTGTAGTTTTGAGAAATGAATACATCAGATGATAAAGTGGAAAATATTCCGCTTTTGTTTTCAATTTCTGATTGGTCCATTCTTTTTTGAAACCAATGACTGGCAGAGTAACAACAGAGTAGTTCCGACGCAAGAAAAACATTAGCTGATGCATATACTTAAAACTTTCTTGGATCCCGAGGACTTCCGGTTCAGAATCTATTCGTGACATATCAATTCTTATCTAAACTGCTGTTCAGTCAAAAACTTCCAAAGAAACAAAGATAAGTAACCTGTTTAAGAGAAGTAGTTTTGATATGAATGAAAGTGATCCTCGCAGTGATATGCACTACTTAGGCAGTAGTGAAAATAAGGCCTGAAAAAAATTCAGGCCTGTACGGGATTTGAACCCATGACCTCTGCGATACCGGTGCAGCGCTCTACCAACTGAGCTAACAAGCCAACTGGGAGCTGGTCATGATGGTGGTTCTAAATAAACCCGTGAAGTGATGAATATACGGTTAAGAATATATGAGAGTCATATATTTGAACTGCGGATAAAGACATGAATGAAAGTGATCCTCGCAGTGATATGCACTACTTAGGCAGTAGTGAAAATAAGGCCTGAAAAAAATTCAGGCCTGTACTGCCTGCCTGCCTCAGAAGTAGTTTTGATATTACATGTCTCTAATATTTAAGACCACATATTGATTATTTTGAGGCCGTAGTTTACTGGAGAAATTGTTGTTCTTAAATTAATCATTTAGGCTGGCATGTATTTCAGTCCTAGAAACATGTGGTTCTTATAACTATGAGCTTACATTTTATATTTGAAATTTTCAATTTTACTGTGTTTTTTACTGTATGTTCTCTTCAATGTTTTAGAGTATTAAGCTCTTGTTGATGAATTACGTGATAACTTTGAAACAATAAATGCTTGAAAAAAGTGCTGAATTGCCTGACTTTTCGTCAACGATAGCGATTTGCATACGTGCAACTTCCCCGAAAGCTGTGTTTAATTTAGCGGGGAATTGATCATCACCTTTGTTAGTCAAAGCCGACATAAGATTCGTTGATATATATGTACTTTTAATTTCCCCGTTTTCATTTGGAAATTTTTCGCATTTGGTAGCGTAGGTCACAATGGTATAACATTTCCAACATTTTGTTATTCCATGAAAACTTTTCTTGGAGATGTTCGTTGAGGAAGACCTTCTTTCGACTAAAAATGAACTACTTGACAAATATTCAAGTCATGTAGTCCATCGGTCGTATGTCAAGAGAGATTGCCAAAGGCCAACGCTTTCATAAAATTTTACAACGTTACGTTTTCTTGATGAGTCTTCGTGAAATGCTTTTAATTTCTGCTTGTGTGTTTAGCAAACAAGTTTTTAAAGAAAAGTGACGCACTTGACCCACAAGTCTTGCACATGATGAACTTTAAAACGAGCGTGAAAACGAGTTATTTGGTTGGAACGGATGCAGAACAAGTGGTGAATGAATACATCTCATTAAACTTTTTGGTGTGTAGTATCGCTGAGCATTTTTGCGAGTTGTGCCTTATTTTGACGAGCCCGTATGGCGAGTAAAAATACAAACAACGCCACTTCCGAAATGATTTACAGCAGAACAGTGCTTCGAGGCTTCTTTATTTTTTAAAAATGTCTTTAACCTGATTATAAAAGGGGGCGACTTACGCATAACACTGACCGATTGATAGTAATTTTTTATTTGAAATATTTGTTGTTTGATGAGTTTCGTTAATTCGCACCTTATTTGCACTATCATGCTGTACTGATAGTCTCAAAAAAGGACTACCGTACTTTTCTTTTAATTAAAACACATTAGAAGATGAAGTCAAAAAAGTTTCCGCCTTTGTTATCAATTTCTGAATGCAATTGGTTTATTCTTCTTGAAAATCAACAAGCAGACGTAAAACTTCGTGCACGAAGCGTCTGACAAGAACGTTATTAAGTCATAGATGTTTGCAGTCCTGAATATGACTTAATTAAACAGCATATATATTGCCCTAATTAACTTGTACGTGGGTTGGATGGGGCCAGATGGTTGAATAAGAACTCTATATAAACACAATTACATTTTTCATCCTCAAAACCATTTAAGAAAGCAATTGAAAAGTTCTAGACAGCCATTTAAAAGAAATTCAATGGAAAAGTGGTTTTGGGTTCTCGGCTGGTTCCTCAGCATTCTCACGATGGTTATAAATGGATTTGTCATCTTCCTCGTCTGTGGTAAACGTCAGCTTCGCACCAAAACCAACGCATTTGTCGTGTCTTTAGCAGTGGCTGATTTTGGTGTTGGGATGATTGTTGTTCCTTCACGCTTTTTCTGCAGCCTTGCAACCGAATGCACTCCACGCTCAAAAGAGGGATTAATTGTGATGTTTGTAAGGGTGTTCATTATTTACACCTCTGGAACAAACTTGGTTGGCTTAGTACTGAAACGTTATGTTGCTGTGGTGAAACCTTTGAAATACTTGACTTTTATGAAGCGCGGTCGAGTCATTCAAATGGTTCTAACATCTTGGGGAATTCCTTCTCTTTTCACTCTTACTTTAGTGCTGATTAGACTTAGTGGAATCGATCGTGCCAGGACTATGCTCGGCTACTTGTGTTTGCTTTTGGAGATACTCTTGTGCGTAATTCTAATATTTTTCCTTGCATCCATGTTTTTCGTTATTTACTCTAGAGATCGCCCGTTAGCTAAGAAATTGCAGTTTAATCATGTGGTCGCTAGAGCTAAAACTCAGAAAAAGGCGTCAGCAGTAAAATGGGTGGCTTTGATAACGTGTGTGTTTCTATCGTGTTACGGAATAATGATGCGTTGTAGTTTGTTATTTTTAACTGGTCAATTATGTAACGATTATTCTTTCAAAATAACGCTACAAGTTATTAACTCTGGAATAAACCCTATAGCTTATGCTTTCTTCAAAAGAGATATACAACAAGAATGCGGAAGGCTTCTCTTCAAAAAGCGTACTTTATTTAACAACAGAGTAGTTCCGACGCAAGAAAAACATTAGCTGATGCATATACTTTAAACTTTCCTAGATCCGAGGACTTTCGGTTCAGAATCTATCCGTGACATATATATATGTTATTTGCCGGCTGGGAGGTCCGTATGGTGAAAAACTGTGACCTCGGTCTTGAAAATGCTGCCCTCGGCCTACGGCCCCCCACAGTTTTTCACCATACGGACCGACCCTTAGCCGGTAAATAACATATTTATTGTTTTTAAACTTGACGAAATTCTTTCTGAAAGAACCCGAGTGACTTATGGCTGTAAATACGGCAAGATCTTCCATAAACTGAACAATTTTTGAGTGAGTAAATGGTAGTTAAAATAGAGGTGATGCAAATTTAAGAGAGATGCCTCAGCGAAACATTTTCATTTCTGTAACGATAAAGGTGATTTAAAAGGCTTCCAAACAAACTTTGAAACATTATTTTTACAAGTATCTGTCACAATATGACACCTGTCAATTAGAGAGCGCGCAAGAAAAAAAAAACCGTAGGAACATTTGAAAACCAACAGAACTAGTTTGGCAAGGACTGTCACGACAATGTTTTCTTAAAAATCAGTTAATGATCTAACGGAAAGTATTATTTACTCTCATCGACCATTCATTCATGTACGAAGATTTATCTCTGTTCATTAAGTAAACGGCGAGGAAAGTAATTGTGAGTAAATTCAATTTTTTATTTTGAAATTGTGAGAGTTTGCTCGTTTGTTTGCTGTAATGGCGTGTTTAACTCTGATCTTTCCTTCACAAAAACTAAATTCGAACGGCACACTCCCACGAGACACAAGGGAATTTAATGCAGCCTTTTCTCAATTTCTTTAATTTCTGTTGTGCAATTTAAGGTACAAATGTCCAAATTGAACGGAATTGGAAAGACTCACCAGGAGCGTATATTTGTTGTAGAACTTAAATTAAAACTTCGCTCGCTTTTTTTTTACTATGAACAAATTGCTCGAGAAAATTCAGATATTAAATGAATGAAAGTTCCATCGTTCAGTTTAACTGTAACCAAATACCTCACGTTTCAACTTTCTGGGTACTTTTTGTGAACGATTAAAATTAATTGCAGACGGTTTTTAGGCCGCTTGTCAACCAACGTAATGACACTATTGTTTATACAAATTCATTCTGAAACCAATATTTTTCTGTCAACCAAAGTGATTTGATAGAGAGAAAAGGGAGGATTCATAAGTTATTTATCGGCTTGAAGTAGTGACCGACGTGTTTGCTTAAAAATACTGCCCAGCCGGAGAACGAGGTATATTTATGAAAAATGACAACGAAAGTTGGGATGTACTCGGCGACTCACGAAAGCGTTACCGTGGCCCGTGGGCAGAGATAGGAAAATACTGACCGGGTAAAGAACCAATCAGATCGCAAGATTCGTTACCGTGCCCTCTAAAAAAACAATAATAATTCTTATCTTTATTGCTGTTCAGTTTAAAAGCTTCCGATGAAACAAAGATAAGTCACCTGTTTAAGAGAAGTAGTGTTGATATTACATATGTCTAATATGTAAGACCATATATTGATAATTTTGAGGCCGTCCTTTGCTGGAGAAAATGGTTTTTTTTTTAATTAATCATTTAGGCTGGCATGTATTTTAGTCTTAGAAATATCTGATTCTTATAACTATGAGCTTGTGTTGTATATTTTAATGATATAGAGTGAAAAATGTCATTTTCCCCCTCAATTCTGCTGTGTTTTTACAACAGTCCGCCAATCCGTTGTAAGTTCCCTTCAATGTTTTATAGTATTATGTTCTTGTTGAAGAAGTACATGAACAATAACTTTGAAACGATAAATGCTGAAAAATAAGAGCTGAATTGCCTAAATTTCGTCTGCGACAGTCAATTTGCATGCGTGCAACTTCCCGATGAGCTGTCACGGTTTAATTTAGCGGGGAATTGCACCTTTTTCAGTCAAAGCCGGAAAAATTTCACATTTGGTAGCGTAGGCAACAACATAACTTTTTTATTCCATGAAAGCTTTTCTTGGAGATGCTCGTTAAAGAAGATCTTCCACACACACCCACAAGTCTCTCACATGATGACCCTTAAAACGAGTAGGAAAACGAGCTCTTTGGTCTAACTGATGAAGAACAAGCTGTCGATAACAGCACAAATCACACGGAGATGGAAAGTGAAATTTCGGCAAAGTAACCGACGAAAACACCAAGCCGGCAAGTAGTAACAGGAAAGGCAAACAAAGGTCTGCAAACATGCCAAGCGCTAAGTAGGGAAAACACTCCACTACGTCTCGTGTTTTTTTCCTACATCACTTTCGCGCTCTAGCCGCTTCCGAAGTGCTTTACGACAACACAGAGCTTTGAGGCTTCTTTATTCGTTAAAAAGTCTCTAACTTGATAGTAAAGGGGAGGGATTTAGGCTTAACACTGACCGATTGATAATTTTGAAATTATTGTTATTAAAAATATTTGATGTTGGCTGTTTCGTATGTTGGCATATTTGAACTATCATGCTGCACTGATGGTCTCAAAAAAGGACTGCCGTAATTTCCTTTGAATTAAAAGACATTAGACATTAGCATTCTCACGATGGCTGTGAATGGATTTGTCATCTTCCTCGTTTGCAGTCAACTTCAGCTTCGCACCGAAACCAACGCATTTGTCGTTTCTTTAGCGGTGGCTGATTTTGGTGTTGGTATGTTCGCTGTTCCCCCTTGCTTGTTCTGCAACCTTACAACTGAATTCGCTCCACGATTTAAGAGAGTGTCTCTGTAAGAGCGGTCCGGTCGATTTTGCTTGAGACACGGCTTTCTCTCGTTTCTTGTGTGTTGTAAGACATTCATGTACCTATACTAAAACAACAATCAGTTTAATCGGATCTCTATACTTTTCGGAGTTTTACGGAAATTAAATTTCATTCGAGCGAAGGCTTGTCGTGACACTTTTAAAGACTTTAATTTCATACAACTTTGGAGGACAATTTACAAAAAACTACGGAACTCAGAAAGAAACAAATACCACAGCCATGTTTATTAACTTTATCTTATCTATCGAGGCGACTTTCGCAGACATCACGTTTCAATCAAGGAAACAGGAAGACTTGAATGACACCTTATCGGTTCGCCTAAATCACACACGCCAAAACCGATCAAATTCAAGGTAAAGTTTTGAAAAAGTGAGACGTTCTTAACTGATCAAACTAAAATAGCTAGGAAGTAGTTGTCATAGAAAAGGTAACTACAGAAAAAAACTTTGCGGCCCAACCTTTACGAGAACTTTATAACTCCGTGAACTTACCTAATCTTCGGTAATCTACAAGTTTAGCCGCCAAACAAACAAATCTTTACCACGTAAATAAATGTGTTTAGATAATCGAGATAACCATTGAACCTCTTGTATCGCACCAGAAATAACGTGTCTTGTCTTCGCCCAACTCTGAGAGCGTGGAGCGGCAGAGACGTGGTAAAGATCTGTTTGTCCTATATGGAACGAAATGTATTTGAAAGAAAAAAGGAATACTAAGTAAAACAAAAGTTGTCTGCAACACGAAGCATGCCTTCACATTAAGACTGACAGTCCTAATGTTTATCATGATACTTAAATGCATATGTTCGAATGTTCCCAAAAATCTTCTGATAATCTGCCCGCACCCACCCCTCACCACTGAACCGTACTGTTTTCACTCAGCGGCTGGTCAGCGATCACGTTTATCAAGTAAACATGGCGATCGCTACCTGATCACCGTTCTTGTCGATCCGAAAGTCAAAATACCAGCGTGATATTGCCGCGAAGATGAAGCGGTTATGTTATTTGATTTGTACTTCACATTAAAGTCGAAGCTTGGGTGGCACAGGTTATTTCTTACGGTGGAATCGACGAGAGGAATTCGAACACTAGTTGTAGTGTTTGAATTGTTGGAAGAAATGGTCTTATGGGGATGGTAAGTTTAACGAACAGTTTCAAATTTTGCCGCTTGAATTGAAAGTAAAGTTCATTTGAATTGCTTTCGTATGTAATTTTGACGATTTAAGATCTACCTGCTTGATTTATATCGGTTACGCTTCATGTTGACAAGTCCCTCAAAATGGCGGCCAAACTTGTAGATTACCGAAGATTAGGTAAGTTCACGGAGTTATTAAGTTCTCATAAAGGTCGGGCCGCAAAGTTTTTTTTTCCGTAGTTACCTTTTCTATGGCACCTACTTCCTAGCTAGTTTGATCAGTTTAGAACGCCTCACTTTTTCAAAAATTTACCTTGAATCTGATCGGTTTTGACGTCTGTGATTTAGGCGAACCGATAAGGTGTCATTCAAGTCTTCCTGTTTCCTTGATTGAAACGTGATGTTTACGAAAGTCGCCTCGATAGATAAGATAAAGTTAATATTCATGGCTGTGGTATTTGTTTCTTTCTGAGTTCCGTAGTTTTTTGTAAATTGTCCTCCAAGGTTGTATGAAATTAAAGTCTTTAAAAGTGTCACGACAAGCCTTCGCTCGAGTGAAATTTAATTTCCGTAAACTCTGAAAAATAAAGAGATCCGATCAAACTGATTGTTGTTTTAAATGGTGAAACAGAGAATTAACTCTGAAGTGTAAATTAAAGTGCTATTTAAACCCATGAATAACCCATTGGGCGTTAGCCCTAATAAAGGGAAACAGGGAACCACACGAGGCAAAGAAAAAATCTTTTGACCTCGGTGGGAATCGAACCCACGACCTCCGGATTAGATCTACCGTTACTCTGCCGACTGAGCTACGAGGTCGCACAGAGAAAGTCGGGGACAAAAGATTTTTTCTTTGCCTCGTGTGGTTCCCTGTTTCCCTTTATTAGGGCTAACGCCCAATGGGTTATTCATTGGTTTAAATAGCACTTTAATTTACACTTCAGAGTTAATTCTCTGTTTCACCATTTGTGTTCCCAGTGCTACGCGGCACAACATTCATATGTACCCTTACTTTCTCTTCGCCGCGATTCACCATCCTAAATCGTCCCCGACTTTCTCTGTGCGACCTCGCAGCTCAGTCGGCAGAGTAACGGTAGATCTAATCCGGAGGTCGTGGGTTCGATTCCCACCGAGGTCAAAAGATTTTTTCTTTGCCTCGTGTGGTTCCCTGTTTCCCTTTTTACTTATGCCCTTTCTTGTTCTCTTTTGCTTTCCTCTTGCCGTATTCTGCCTATTTTGGCGTCCTTTCTAACCCTCTTGCGCAATTTTCTGAACTCGCTTTACGCTGTTTACTTGTTGCTTTCTTTTGTCGCTCTGCCTCTTTATATCCAGCCTATTTTCACTTAAAACCTCTCTCCAGGAACAATTTCCTCTGGTTGACAAAGCTTAAATTTTGCCGGTATTGTAGCCTTACGAGTTGATTAGAAATTGCAAAATACTGAGAATTACTTTTTAACTACATTCTGACTAGTTTGAGTTCCCGCTCAAAACGCGGGTGGCAAATTATTTGCTCACGCGGCTTCACATCTACTAGCCCACGTGAAGCCCTCGTTCAATGCCAAACCGTGTGCCCGCGGTACGCCGCACTGCAGCTCGACGCCCGAGTATGCGCACTTTATCGTCATCTGACGGCGTCTCCTGTCGCACACTAATGGGTATCCAATCGCACCTGTGCATTACCTTCTCCCTCGCCCTTCCATTACGTAATGGTTAAGATAGTGCCCGTGGTACAGTTGGCCGCGCATGCTAAAAGTAGCACCTTGTACGGTCGGTTTTACTGTCGTACGGTCGTACAACCAAATTTTTTCGGCTTGATGGGTTACTACTATTTCGTATAATCATGAGTCTACGCTGCACGCGCTTCGCACGCTGCGAGCTCCGCTATAATGAGAGTATGGGTGTTCTTTATTTGTGCTTCAGTAACAAACTTGTTCAGTTTAGTACTGGAACGCTACATTGTCGTATTGAAACTTTTTAAGAGAGGATGTCAGCATCCATCGAACAAATTTGAAATATCGTGGCAAGTCGCCCAAAAAATTCGTTTTCTCTCCTACTTTCATATTTTGTAACCCAATATGTTCTAATAATTGTGGTGTAGTTTTTTTGTGAAAATATATTTTAGTTTTAGAGAAATTACTTTTTTCGTTCGACCGCTCAAATATGCAAATTTGCCCCGTGAATATTACCCGAGTTGTGTGACCTCAGGTAACGAATGTACTAGACCTACGGTATTTCTGTGAACATAATCCTTTGTTTTATCATTTAAGCTTAATCCCATGTCGTTATTGAAACTGGCAAAGAAATAGTTATTTTTTAGTGAATATTTTTGTCCGACATACTTTTCCCATGTCGAAAAGTAGCATCAAAACAAAGACAGTTTGAACAATGACCGATATGACACAGTCTACTGAGCTTCAAGCTTTTATAAGACAAAAGGATGGTTATAAAAGTTAATGTAAAAATTTCCTTATGTATTTGTGTTGTTCTATCTTGAGACGAACTCAAAGTCCCGCAAAATTTGCTTGATAGCGACTATGAAATGTACATGGTGCGCCTACTTGTCGCCACCGTTAACTGGCATAAATCACTCCAATTTGTAAAAAGTCTAACGTAACACTCTTACCTTGTTTATTTATGATTTATTTAGCCGTTTTGATTATTATATTACGCCTGGGTATTACTTTTTGACAGGAGCTCAGGTTTTGCGTTGTGTTTTCCCCTCCCTCATTTATATCATAAGCTAGTCACGCAATAATTGATACCGACACAAGTGAATATTTACCATTTATGAAGACTTTTGTTTACGTTGAATTGAAAATATTAAAACATGTGCTTTCTTCACTAATCGTTGTTTCAGCGGCAGCGAAGCAGTTAAAAGTTGGTTGTTGCTTCAACGCTACTGAAATTTTTAGTATTTAGACAGGCGAGCAAAGCGTGATGCTCTGGGAATAAAAACTTTTAGACTTAAGCACCTTTTATAATTTTGTAGCGGTCGTTTTTTAAATTCCAGGCGCGCACCCTAGCTCTCTTATGTAAAGGGGTCTCCCGGGGGTGCTAATACGCGCAGCACTTGACATTTAGCAAGGACAAATTCTGATGTGATTTAAGCGAAGAGAAACATGTCTTGTCAACGTTTAGTTGCTGGTGCTGAAGGGCCCTTTACCACCGTGTGCATAATTACGCGTCCCCCCAGACGGCGGAAAGCCAACAAAGTGTTCAGATATTAGTTCATAAAACTCTGCCTCTGTCTGAATTTTTGGTAGCCTATTGACCAATTCCCAATCGAAACTTAAATCTGACGTCACGCGTAATTTTGCTCACGGTGGTAAGTAGCCTACTTACCGAAGCCAGATTGTACGAATTTTCCAGACATCTTGAGTACAGACATTTTCCAGACATCTGTGATACACGCTTGCCAATTCCCCTATCAGCTTTTGGAATCGACTTAACCCTACCTTTACCATGGCCGCACATTTCTTTTGGCACCCTACATATGCTATTGGAACCACGATTCCACCAAACACCGAGATTTGATCTGTTAGTGGGGCAATTTGTAAAACCATCGATATCTTTTGGCGTCTCGAAGATGCCGGCACGCGACAAAACAAGATCAACTTCATTTTCTGGATCTGAAAACTTGCAATTCCGCTTGAAATGATGACTTGAAATATATTTTTAACAATCACGCATGGGAATGACTTGGTCTTCTCGATAACTAAACCCACAAGTTCCACCAGCGAACGATTTAACTAAATAGCAAATCTCCATGTTAGCATTTAAGATGAGACGCTTATAAAACAGGTCAGTTAGCTAAATCAGTATGTAGCTTGTCAATCAAATTGACTGCTGTAACCATACTTTGACTTCAGCCGGCAAAGGAATCATTGATGGATCTGGATATTTTAGTTTTCTGAATGCAGTAATTCCTGAAAGGATTTTTTTACACGAAAGAAGTGTAGGGAGAAACAGTCGACTATGTCTCGTGTTTCTTCTCACTTCTTGAGTGCTCTAGCCGCTTCCTAAGTGCTTTATAACAGAACAGAGCACCGTCAAGGCTTCTCTATTCGTTTTATAATAAAGAATCCGTTAAATTACTCAAGCATTACTTTAAATTTTCAAAACAAACGTTATTTCCAAAACAACAGTATCGTCAGCATGCTCTATACTCTCATAAGGCACGCTTCAATAAACCAATCAGAATCCCTGTTAGAATGGTTCAAATAATCTGATTGGCTGTACAAGACTAAAGCTGTCAAAAGTGTCAAACCATCAAAGTTCACATTCTACGATAGTTTACAAACCTAAAATAGTTCGGCAAGTCGAATTTAACACTTTTTCTTGAAGTTTTTAAGTCTCTAATACAGAATCTTTAAATTTTCAATACAGAATCTTGAAGTGAACTGTTCAGTGAACTTCAGCCGAATTATGGCTCATAAAAACACGTGAGTTTTTTCACATAACAAGGTAGAAAACAAACTGTTCAAGGCGAGTGTCTTTGAATGAACGACAGCCGAATTCACCGGAACATGAAGATCGCAGCCGATTTCACTCGAAGGGCGGCTGATGTAGTTTCTGAGGCTTGCTTTGCTGTGATGACCGGAGATCGCCATGATGAGCGAGCCGCGATGAACTTCAGCATGATCATATTCGCCCAGACACCGTCATGATTAGTATGAATTTTAACAATTATGCCAGTTTGGTTATATTTTTCATCATTTCTGTTTTTTTCTGTTTTGTTTTTGAACACTGAACTTTATATACGATACGAGTGTTAGCTGTGTTTGATTTTTATTACCGTACGTAAGCTTGCAATCTAACTGAGCGTGAAAATCTTTAAACTCGGAATGTTTATTTTGTTTTTCCTTTGAGGATTTTTGTATCTGCTCACGTTTTAAATACGTAAATTACGGTGCCTGGTATGTTTACAAACCTTTGTTTGGTTCTTCTGTTGCTACTTGCCGGCTCGCTTCAGTTCCGAAATTTCACTTTCAACTATCGGAATAAAGCTAAAAAGAAGTCCCGGAAAAGGTCGGACATAATACAGTTTGGAAGATGGCGTGACAGCTTTAGCTCAGCTCTATGCTCTATACTCTCATAGAGCACGCTCTTTCAGCCAATGACAGCGCGCGTTATATCCGAACTTTATTATAAAGTGATTTAGGCCAGTTAACGGTAGCGACAAGTAGGCGCACCATGTATATTATATAGTCGCTATCAAGTAAATTTTGCCGGACTTTGAGTTCGTCTCGAGATAGAACAACACGAATACACAACGAAATTTTTATATTAACTTTATAATCATCCTTTTGTCTTATAAAAGCTTGAAGCTCAGTAGATTGTGTCATATCGGTTATTGTTAAAACTGTCTTTGTTTTGATGCTACTTTCCGACATGGGAAAAGTATGTCGGACAAAAATATTCACCAAAAAGTAACTATTTCTTTATTAGTTTCGATAACGACATGGGATTAAGTTTAGATGATAAAACAAAGGATTATGTTCACAGAAATACCGTAGGTCTAGTACATTCGTTACATGAGGTCACACAACTCGAGTGATATTCACGGTGAAAATTTGCATATTTGAGCGGTCGAACGAAAAAAATTATTTCTCGAAAACTAAAATAAATTTTTACAAAAAAACTACACCACAATTATTAGAACATATTGGGCTACAAAATATGAAAGTAGGAGGGAAAATAAATTTGGGTGACTTGCCGCTGTTTGTTTCATGCATGCTGACATTAGCTCTTAAATACTTGACTTCTATGAAGCGCCGCCGAGTCATTCAAATGGTTTTTACATCTTGGAGAATTCCTTTTCTTTTCACTCTTACTTTTGTTTTATTTTCGATTAGACTCGATTCATTCTATCCTGCGGTGACTATCGTCGGCTATTTGTATTTGCTTTTCGAGATAATCTTGTGCGTAATTTTAATCTTTTTTCTTGCATCTATGTTTCTTGTTGTTTACAAGCAGAACTCTCGAGATCACACGTTAGCTAAGCAATTGAATTTTAATCATCGTGTCGTTAAAGTTCAAACTCGAAACAATTCAGCCGAAAAATTAGTGGTTTTGGTAACGTGTGTGTTTCTACTGTGTTTCAGAATATTCTTGCATTGTAGATTATTATTTTTAACTGGTCATAAACGTGGTAACGATTTTTATTACAATGTACCTGTACGAGTTATTAACTCCGGAATAAACCCAATAGTTTACGCTTTCTTCAAAAGAGATAGAAAGCAAGAATACAAAAAACATCTCTTCAGAAGGCGTTGTTAATTATATTAACAACTTAGTAGTTCAAGCAACGCAAGAAAAACTTAAACTGGTGCATCAGCTTAAAACCCTTCTATATTCCGAGGACATCTGATTCTGGATCTATCAGTGATGTCTTAATTTTCATCCTAATTGCTTTTCAGTTAAAGGCTTTAAAAAGCTCAAACGAAGAGTAGTCACCTGTTTAAGAAATAAAATGTTGATATTACATTTATTTCCAAGATTTAAGACCACATATCGAATACATTGAGGCCATACTTCTTAGATTATAGAAACTTATTTGCATTTTAGTCTTTGAAATGTCTGGGTCTTGCGTTGTATATTTTAATGAAATAGAGTTTAAAAATATCCTTTTCCTCCGCAAATTTGCTGTGTTTTTACAACAGTGCACCAGTCCGCTGTATGTTCCCTTCAATGTTTTAGAGTATTATAATCTGGTTGATGAAGTACATCAATAATAACTTTGAAACGATAAATGCTGAAAAACAAGAGCTGAATTGTCTGAATTTTGTCTATGACAGTCGATTTGCATACGTGCAACTTCCCCATGAGCTGTGTTTAATTTAGCGTGGAGTTGACCATCACCTTCGATAGTATAGTTTCATTGATATAAATACCTTTAATTTCCCCTATTCGTTTGGAGATTTTTCACATTTGGTCGCGTAGGTGAGAACAATATAACATTTCCAGCACTTTTTTATTCTATAAAAACTTTTCTCGGAGATTCTTATTAAAGAGACTTCGTTCGTCTTAAAATGAATTATTTGACTATATTTTAGTCATTTTAGTAATTCGTCGGTCTACGTCATCAAATGCAAAACGTTTTCAGGAAATTTTAGAACGTTACATTTTCTTGATAAGTCTTTGTGAAACATTTTTAATTTCTGCTTGTGTATTAGCAAACAGTTTTTCATAGAAGAGTGACGCACTTGACTCACAAGCCTTGCACATGATGTCCTTTAAAACGAGCATGAATGATGTACACGGAGATAAAAAGTGAAATTTTGGCAAAGTAACCGACGAAAACACCAAGCCGGCAAGTAGCAATGGCAAAGGCAAAAAAGGGTCTGCATTGAACATGCCGAGCGCTGAGAGGTAGGGAACCATTCCACTACGTTTCGTGTTTTTCCCCATATTACTTTCGCGCCATAGTCGCTCCCGAAGTACTTTACGACAAAACAGAGCTTCAAGGCTTCTTTACTTGTTAAAAAGTCTTTAACTTGATGGTAAAGGGAGGCGATTTACACTTAACACTGACCGATTGATAATTTTGATATTATTGTTATTTAAAATATTTGGCGTTGGCTAAGTTTCGTTTATTCGCATATTTAAACCATCATGCCGTATTGGTATTCTCAAAAAAGAACTGCCGTTATTTCCTTTGAATTAAAACATCAGAAGATGAAATAAAAAAAATTTCCGTGTTTGTTATTAGTTTCTGATTGGTTCGTTCTTCTTGAAAACCAATAAACAGACGTCAAACTCCGTGCACGAAGCGTCTGACAAGAACGTTATAAAGTGATTGATGTCTGCAGCCCAGAATAGGACTTAATTAAACAATATATATATTGCCTTAATTAACTCTTGCATAGGTTAGATGAGGCCAGATGGTTGAATACACACTCTATATGAACACAGTTAAATTTTCCATCCTTAAAACCTTCTAAAAACTTCCTTGGCTTGCCGAAGAAAGCAATTGTCCTAGACAGGCATTTAGAAGAAATTCCATGGAAACGTGGGTCTGGGTTCTCGGCTGGTTCCTCAGCATTCTCACGATGGTTGTGAATGGATTTGTCATCTTCCTCGTCTGCAGTAAACGTCACCTTCGCACCAAAACCAACGCATTTGTCGTTTCTTTAGCAGTGGCTGATTTTGGTGTTGGGATGATTACCGTTCCCTCACACTTTTTCTGCAGCCTTGCAACCAAATGCCCTCAAGGCTCAAATGAGGAATTAATTGTGGCATCTTTAAATTTGTTCACTCTTTACGCCTCTGGAACAAACTTGGTTAGTTTAGTACTAGAACGTTATGTTGCTATTGTGAAACCTTTGAAATACTTGACTTTTATGAAGCACCGTCGAGTCATTCAAATGGTTCTAACATCTTGGGGAATTCCTTTTCTTTTCTCTCTTACTTTAGTGTCGATTAAATATAGTGTAATCGATCGTGCCTGGACTATAGGCGGCTACATACATTTGCTTTTCGAAGTAATCTTGTGTGTAATTCTAATCTTTTTTCTTGCATCCATGTTTCCTGTTGTTTACAATCTGAACTCTAGAGATCGCAATTTAGCTAAGCAATTGCGGTTTAATCAACTGTTCGTTAGAGCTAAAACTCACAACACGTCAGCGGTAAAATGGGTGGCTTTGGTAACGTGCGTGTTTCTATCGTATTACGGAATAATGATGCGTTGTAGTTTATTAGATATAACTGATAATTCACCATGTAACGATAAGTATTTCAAAATATCTCTACGACTTATTAACTCTGGAATAAACCCTATAGCTTATGCTTTCTTTAAAAGAGATATAAAACGAGAATTTAAAAGCCTTCTGTGCAGAAGGCGTCGTTAATAAGCAACAGAATAGTTCCGACATAAGAACAACAGACTAGTTAAGGACAGCTATTAAAAGAAATTCAACGGAAACGTGGTTTTGGGTTCTCGGCTGGTTCTTCTGCATTATCACAATTATTTTAAATGAATTTGTCATCTTCCTCGTCTGCAGTAAACGTCAGCTTCTCACCAAAACCAACTCATTTGTCGTTTCTTAAGCGGTGGCTGATTTTGGTTTTGGGAAAATTGCTGTTCCTCCCCGCTTTTTCTGCAGCCTTACAACCAAATGCACTCCACGCTTTGAAACCTTTGAAATACTTGACTTTAATTTGCAGCAAAATTTACTTTGGAGTAATGTTTTTTCTTTAAACCATTAAAGCTGACTTGTATTTTGATGTAAAAAGCATCTGGTTCTTAAAATTATGAGCTTACCTTGCATAATTAAATAAGAAGAGTAAAAACATATCACATTCCTTGTCGATTGATGTGTCCAGTTTTGTACCAGATCGCTTGAACCACATTAAGTTCAATCCGACGATACCATACAAAATATGTTTAGAATCTTAACGTTGACAACGAGCTGTGAGCAACATTGCTGACATAGTATCCGTCAGTTCTTAGATAAAGGTCGTGCTTCGGGGACTTTCGACCCACAACAATCCCTTTGAAAACTTAACCTAAAGTAATTTCTTGCCTAGTTTTATTATTGATCTATTAACGAATATTTTGCGAGGCCTTTCGCGGGCAATCTTCATGTTTGTAGTATCGCTTATGACCATTGTGGCCATCTGTATCATCCAGCCTCCTCTTCCTTACCCCACAGGGGGGATAAATGACGACCGGTCTCTTTTTTCGAAATTGCAAGGGAATCGATTATCGCGATTCTAGGGAGTTCGTGCGTGCTAATTGTTAATATAAGACAATTTGCAATTTAGCAGAGGCTCTTCGCAAAGCTACTGTTCGAGCGCTGTTTTCAAGTCTAATTTGAATCTGGACAACGATTTCAATAACTGACAAGTTATCTACACGCAATAGTTGTTGTATTTCTACGTTTGCCGCGATATTTTTATTAGAGTCTATTGCTTACGATCGCACAAAAATAACCGAAAAGCTTGTCGTTAGTATTCAGCCCGTCGTTCAAAGTCAGAAAACTCATTTGAATATCAAATCATTTCCAAAGATTAAAATTCATGAATCTTGAATCAGTCTTGCACGTGCAAAGCTTACAAACTAAAATCGATACAAACATACTTATCACGTTCCTTTGAAAATGGTGTCAAAATATGATTATCAAATTATTCTTAACATTTTGAGGTTATTTTTTTGTCATGACATAAATGGTTACCATAGTAACACTACAGCCTCACTTTTGCCTTTGTTTGCTCGATGACCCCCTTTTTCATTTATATAAAATTGCAATAAGCATGTTATGATTCATCTTTTTGGGCGCTTTCTCATCGAAAGGAAGGCGTTTAATCAAGGGGGCTCTTATTAACAAACTATCAACCTGTTCTGATTTAGCTGTAGATAAAGTTTAACAAGTTACAAGTTCGAGTAAACTTTGACTGCCGAAAAAAATCGGGAAACAAAAAGATCCAATCAGGCGGATTGTCGTTTTCATATAAGAACATAGCTGTCTTGCAACACACAAGAATTAACGAAATCTGTTTCTCGAGTGAAATCGACCAGACTGCTCTTACGGAGAAAGGCGAGCGCTTTCAGGAAAGTTCAAAGTAAAGTTTTCGTGAAAAGTCTTCATGACAGGTTTTGCTCGTGTTTTTAATACACAACTTTTCATTGAAAGGTGGCGCACTTGACCCACACGTCTTGCATGACGTTTAAAACGAATATGGAAACGAGTTCTTAGCCTCAAATGATACGGAACAGCCTGTAGGTAACAGCATAAATTAGTACTGACATGATTTCGGGTGAAATTTGGTGTTAAATTCGAATAAACTTTTCAAAGACCAAATATTTTATGAGCCCGTAGGGTGAGTGCAATTTGTAGTCTTTGAATATTTTTCAAGTGCCCTTTTACAAGAAATTGCACGAGAAATCATGTTTTTACTCAGTAATAATATACATGAAAAAGGTATCTCTCAAAGGCAAGGTAAATGAAATTTTGAAAGCACACGCGCTATTTGTAATTTGTATTAATGTTCCAGCTTTGCACCCGTGTTACATGACAAATGCACTAGGTTTCAGCCAATCAGACGCACATAAATTTTTCATTTGTATTTTTTAGTATAGGTAACAACATGTTGTCGAGTGCAATTTGGTGTCTGTAGTGTCGTCATTCAGACATAGAGAGACTATTCCTTCTTCATTGCCAAAGGCTAATTGAACTTTATTGATAAACACGTTACACATATACAAGTATAATAGTTTACTGACTTATAGTAATTTTACAGCATGCAGGTATTTCCAGTACAGTAGGATTACTGCGAGTAGTACATTTACTGAATTAAGTACAAAGTGCTCACCTGAGAACCCATACTAAGGTTGTTGTCAATAATTAAGATAGGTATATGTATAATCAATACACTACAGTGTCAATAACCACTAGTAAATTTTTCAAACATAACAAAATTGCACTCGCGTCGTGTTACATGAAAAACGCACTCGTTTTCAGCCGGTCAGACGCGCGTAATTTTTTCCTGTATATTATTACACGCAGATAGAGAGAGAAATTTCGGATCAAGTTACCGACGAATACACACCTACCCGGAAGTAGCAACAGGATAGGCAAATGAGAGGTTTGCAGACATGCCAAGCGCCAAAATGTTGAAAAAGAACTCGATTACGTCTCGTATTTCCCCTACATTTCTTTTGTGCTGCAGCTGCTTCCAGTTGCTTCTCGCTGCTTTACAACAAATCAAAGCTTCGAGGCTTCTTAATTTGTAAACGTCACTCATTTGATATTGAAAGGGGGCGATTTACGCTTGAAGTTATTGTCATTTGAAATACTCTTTGCTCTCGGCCAAATAGGGGTTAATTCTCACAATTTCACATCTTATCTGCACTCTGCTGTAGTTTGGACGAATGAAACACATCAGATGATGAAGTAAAAAATATTCCGCTTTTGTTTTCAATTTCTAATTAGTCCATTCTTCTTAAAAAACCAATGACAAACGTCAAACTCTGTGCAGAAGGCGTCTGACAGAACGTTCTAAGATCATAAATGTTTTGGCTGGTTTCTCTGCATCCTCACGGTGGTTGTAAATGGATTTGTCATCTTCCTCGTCTACAGTAAACGTCAGCTTCGCACCAAAACCAACGTATTTGTGGTGTCTTTAGCAGTGGCTGATTTTGGTGTGGGAATGTTTGCTGCTCCTTCACGTTTACTCTGTAGCATGGTAAATGAGTGCATCTCCGATAAAATAGCAAGTTTACATGTAATGAGAGTATAGGTGTTCTTCATTTGTGCTTCAGGAACAAACTTGTTTGGTTTAGTACTGGAACGCTACATTGCGGTGGTGAAACCTTTGAAATACTTGACTTTTATGAAACGCCACCGAGTCATTCAAATGGTTTTTACATCTTGGGGAATTCCTTTTCTTTTCACTCTTATTTTTTCTCTATTTCGATTAGACTCGATTCATTCGTCATTTATAACCGAATAGTTCCGACGCAAGAAAAACATTAGCTGATGCATATACTTAAAACTTTCCTAGACTCCGATGACTTCCGGTTCAGAATCTATCCGTGACATATTAATTCTTGTCTAAATTGCTGTTCAGTTAGAAAGCTTCCGATGAAACAAAGATAAGTCACCTGTTTAAGAGACGTAGTGTTGATATTACATATGTCTCTAATATTTAAGACCTCATATTGATTATTTTGAGGCCATATTTTACCGGGGAGAATGTTTTTCTTACATTAATCATTTGAACTGGCATGTATTTCAGTCTTAGAAACATCTAGTTATTATATGAGCTTGCGTTGTATATTTTAATGATATATAGTAAAAGATATAATTTTTTCCTCAATTTTGTTGTGTTTTCACAACAGTCCGTGATTCCGCTGTATGTTCCCTTCAGTGTTTTAGAGTATTATGTTCTGGTTGATGAAGTACATCAATAATAACTTTGAAACGATAAATGCTGAAAAACAAGAGCTGAATTGCCTGAATTTCGTCTACGACAGTCAATTTGCATACGCGCAACTTCCCTATGAGCTGTCACGGTTTTATTTAACGGGGAATTGCACCTTTGTTAGTTAAAGCCGATGTTAGATTCACTGATGTGAATAATTTGGAAATATTTCACATTTGGTAACTAGGTAACAACATAACTTTTTTATTCCATGAAAACGTTTCTTGGAGATGCTCGATAAAGAAGATCTTCGTTCGACTTCAAATGAATTACTTGACAAGTATTCAAGTCATGTAATCCATCAGTCGTATGTCAAGAGAGATTGTCAAAGGCGAACGCTTTCAGGAAATTTTAGAACGTTTTCTTGATAAGTCTTTGGGAAACGTTTTTAATTTCTGTCAGTGTGTTAAGCAAACTCTTTTTCAAGGAAAAGTGACGCCCCTGACCAACAAGTTTGGCACATGATGACCTTTAAAACGAGTATGAAAACGAGTTGTTTGGTTTCAACTGATATAGAACAAGCTGTTGATAACAGTACAAATTACGTGGAGATAGAAAGTGAAATTTCGGCAAAATAACCGACGAAAACACCAAGCCGGCAAGTAGCAACATGAAAGGCAAATAAAGGTCTGAAACATGCCAAGCGCTAAGAAATAGGGAAAACATTCCACTACGTCTCGTGTTTTTCCCTACATCACTTTCGCATTCTAGCCGCTTCCCAAGTGCTTTACGACAACGCAGAGCTTCGAGGCTTCTTTATTTGTTAAAACGTTTTTAACTTGATAGTAAAGGGGGGCGATTTACACTTAACACTGACCGATTGATAATTTTTGAAATTGTTGTTATTTAAAATATTTAGTGTAAGGTAAGTTTCGTTTCTTATCATATTTGAACCATCATGCTGTATTGATATTCTCAAAAAAGACTGCCGTAATTTCCTTTGAATAAAACACATCAGGAGATGAAGTAAAAAATGTTCCGCGTTTGTTATCGATTCCTAATTGGTTCGTTCTTCTTGAAAATCAATTAATGGGCGTTTAACTCCGGGCACAAAGCGTCTGACAAAAGAAAGTGATGGATGTCTGCAGCCTTAATTAAAACAAAACATAAGTAAACAAGAGATATCGGCCTAATGAACTTTTAGGCAGGCTAAATGGGGCCAGATGGTTGATTAAGAACTAAATATAAAAACAGTTTTTACTATTAAAACCTTTCAAAACACTCTTGGCTTGACTTAAGAAAGAAATTTAAAAGTCTTAGACAGCCATTAGAAGAAATTCAATGGAAACGTGGTTTTGGGTTCTTGGCTGGTTCCTCAGCATTCTCACGATGGTTGTAAATGGATTTGTCATCTTCCTCGTCTGCAGTAAACGTCAGCTTCTCACCAAAACCAACACATTCATCGTGTCTTTAGTAGTGGCTGATTTTGGTGTCGGGATGACTGCTATTCCTTCACGCTTTTTCTGCAGACTTACAACCGAATGCCCTCTAAGCTCCAAAGAGGGATTAATTATGATATTTGTAAGGGTGTTCACTTTTTACGCCTCTGGAACAAACTTGGTTAATTTAGTATATATCTGACACTTCCCAGATATCGTTTCGACTTTCTTCATGGCCTCTGACAGCAATATTTTGCATAGCAGTGAAAATCAAGCACTCGATTATTACTTGTTAATATTTCCTGTTAAATTTGAGTTGCTCTTTATGTGCATTGCTTAGTTGCCGCAGAACACTGCTATTCTTTCTTTCCATTGCTTTGAACTGCAGCCACTTAGTCATGCAACTTACATGATCCTCACTTAGCTGTGTTTTGTTAACTTTGATGGCTTCTTCCAATTCTTGAAAACAAAAGATGCATCCTTTCCAAACTCTATGCAGGCAAAACATACAGAAAAGTCTTTTTCGACATCGTAACTAAGCCATGGATACTTTTTATACCAGTCAGGCTGGAATCGTCCAGTGAAAGACTCACTGCTTAGGGTTAGGGTTATGCTTAGGGTACTTTGAACTTGGTGCCCGGATATTCGGGTAAAACAGGTTGTTTCGGTACCATTGTCGTCAACGTAGGTGATGTGGAGGACTCTGGCTCTAATTCAGCAATCCCTCCGAGATCTGATTGAATGCCTTTATCTATCGGGGTACTGGGCTCGCTAGGTTCCTGGACGTCTCTCATTGACGCATCAGGCTTAAGTGAATCTTGGTCGATTGATTCAGGATCTGGCTGGATATTTGCAACAGATTCGTATGTTGATGAAAAAATACGTTGTTCACCCTCTGGACTACATCCAACAGGCGGTGCCTCCTGTGTCTGACCTGGAGATTCGACTACTGCACTGCTTTTAGAGAAGAAACCACTTAATTTCAGCTGTGACGATTCTACCACTGGCAGATATTTCACTTTTCGGCCGCTGCGAACAATTCGGGAATGAGCTCCTACATAGTCGGAATCAATTTCTTTCTCGCATTCTTCACATTTCACACGGTAACGATATGATCTTTCACGAGACTTCGACAAACACATACTTCAATCCAGCAGTTTCCACGCATATGCACTCGAGAACTGACATAAATCAACATGGCCGTCAACTCATACGCAGTTCCAGTCCCAGCGCGGTCTTGATTATCACTCCCAGTCCCTCGGCAGAACTCAATGTTCTAACTCCGAGTAATAACAGCCATCCCATGAAGTAGTACAGAGATCAGTTAGAAGATTAGGCGAGTTGTGGGATGAAAACAAATAAATCAAGATATTGAATAATAAAATATTTTTTACTGTGTCTTTGCCCGAACGGTACATCGGTTTTGCCCGAGTAATACTTACTCCCAGTCCCTCGGCAGAACTCAATGTTCTAACTCCGAGTAATAACAGCCATCCCTTGAAGTAGTACAGAGATCACTTAGAAGATTAGGCGAGTTGTGAGATGAAAACAAATAAATCAAGATATTAAATAATAAAATATTTTTTACTGTGTCTTTGCCCGAACGGTACATCAGTTTTGCCCGAATAATACTTATTTTTTTCGGACATGGGGGGCTGCAGCCCCCCTCCTTCAGCCCCCCCGCCCCGTTCGCTGATGCACACGTCTTGCATGACGTTTAAAACTGTTACGGTATTTTCCAAACCGCCAGAAAGATACAACTCGTACAACTCAACTACTTTATTGACCAACGTAATAACTACGAAGCGATATCGACAACCAATACAATAACTATCTTTTTCACTTATCTACGGAGCGATATAAATGCTAATACAATCAGTATCCCTATAACTTAGAGCCCTTTACAAATAATATCACTTAAATCTCAGTGCACTACCGCACAACTCACAGTTCTCTTGAAAATCTTTAACAAACTGTCGACGTCCGTAATTCTTTCTCTCACGTAGCCTTCCACACGGCTTTCAATTCCAATAAACAACTCTGTCCGGCTCTCGCTCCTCTGGGCTCTTCGCAACAGCAGGTATAGCTCACTAAAAGGCCTTTTTTTCTTTAAGCTAGCGTGACTCCTTATATATCTTTCGGAAAAGTTCTAGAATGTTCTAGAGATCTGTAATATTGTTATTTTTAGAAACATTACACTATGATTACATCATAACAAAAATATGCTGAGTCACGGTTCTAGAAGGTTCTCCTTAAAGTTCTCGCTTAGTCATCATGACTAAATGTTCTAGAAACTTCTTCGTTCTATTTTTAATAATTATGTAACGCAACGCACTCTAAAAAAACATGGGCGCTCTCCATAACAAAACGAATATGGAAAACGAGCTCTTAGCCTCAAATGACACGGAACAACCTGTAGGTAACAGCACAAATTAGAACTGACATGTTTTCGAGTGAAATTGGTGTTAAAAATCGAGTAAATTTAGCAAAGACCAAATATTTCACGAGCCCGTAGCAAATTACGAGTACAATTTGTAGTCTTTGAAAATTTTTCAAGTGCATTTTTACAAGAAATTGCACGAGAAATCACGATGTTACTTAGAAATAATATACATGAAAAAGGTATCTCTCAAAGGCAAGGCCAACGAAATTTTGACAGTGTGCGCTTTTCATTCATGTTACATGAGAAATGCATTTGGTTTCAGCCAATCAGAAGCGCGTAAATTTTTCGTGTATATTTTTAATATAGGTAACAACATGATTTCTCGTGCAATTTGGTGTTTGTAAGCACAAGTAAATTTTTCAAAGACAACAAAATTGCATTCGTGTTACAACTTTGCACTTGCATTGCATGAAAAATGGACTTGTTTTCAGCCATTCAGAAGTGCGTAGTTTTTTCAGGTATATTATAACACGCAGGTAAAGAGTGAAATTTTGGATCAAGTTACCGACGAATACACACCGACCCGACAAATAGCAAAAGGAAAGGCAAATGAGAGGTTTGTAAGCATGCCAAGCTCCAAAAAGCAAAGAAAGCACTCGACCACCTCTCGTGTTTCCCCCTTTGTGCTCCAGCTGCTTGTTGCTGCTTGACAACAAAACAAAGCTTCTTTATTTGTTAACGTCACTCATTTGATATTAAAAGGGGGCGATTCGCGCTTGAAATTATTGTCGTTTGAAATATCTGTTGTTCTCGGCCAAATAGAGGCTAATTTCCACCATTTCACATCTTATCTGCACTCAGCTGTAGTTTTGAGAAACGAATACATTAGATGACGAAGTAGAAAATATTCCGCTTTTGTTTTCAATTTCTGATTGGTCCATTCTTTTCTAATGACTGGCGTCAAATTTATGTGCAGAAGGCGTCTGACAGAACATTCTAGAATGATAAATGTTTGCAGCCTTGAATGCGACGTAACTAAACATTATCCATTGTCCCAAGTAAATTTTGAGAGTTGATGGGAGCGAGGTGGTTTTATAAAACCCTTGTATAAACAATTCTTTTTGCCTAAAACGTTTTTGCTTAAAAATTTTCTCAAACAAGAAATTCAATGAAATTTTGGATTTGGATCTTCGGCTGGTTCCTCTGCATCCTCACGATGGTTGTAAATAGATACATTGCCGCGGTGAAACCTTTGAAATACTTGACTTTTATGAAGCGCTGTGGAGTCATTCAAATGTTTTTTTCATTTTGGAGAATTCCTTCTCTTTTCTCTCTTACTTTTTCTTTATTGTCGATTAGACTCAATTCATACGAACATGCGATGACCATCGTCGGCTATTTGTATTTACTTTTCGAGATAAACTTGTGCGTAAAGTTGATCTTTTTTCTTGCACCCATCAGTTTTTTGTTCAATTTACAATCTGAACTCTGGGGATCGCACTGTAGCCAGGCAACTGAATTTTAATCATCGGATCGTTAAAGTTCAAACACAGAACAAATCAGCTGTAATATGGGTGGTTTTGGCAACGTGTATGTTTCTATTGTGTTATGGAATATTCTTGGGTTGTAGTTTATAATTTTTAACTGGTCATAAATGTGGTAACGATTTTTATTATAAAATAAGTCTGCAAGTTATTAACTCCGGAATAAACCGTAAAGTTAACACTTTCTTCAAAAGAGATATAAAGTAAGAATGCAAAAGGCTTCTCTTCAAAAGGCGTCGTTATTTAACAGCAGAGCAGTTCCGACGCAAGAAAAACATTAGCTGATGCATATACTTAAAACTTTCCTAGATTCCGAGGACTTCCGGTTCAGAATAAAAAAGCTTCCAATAAAACAAAGATAAGTCTCCTGTTAAAGAGAAGTAGTTTTGATAAGACCTCATATTGATTATTTTGAGGCCATACTTTGCTGGAGAATATGTTTTTCTTAAATTAATCATGTAGGCTAGCATGTATTTTAGTCCTAGAAACATCTGGTTCCTATAGCTGTGAGCTTGCGTTTTATATTTTAAAGATACAGCGTAAAAAAATATCATTGTCCTCCTCAATTTTGCTGTGTTTTTTACTGCATGTTCTCTTAAATGTTTTAGAGTATTAAGCTCTTGTTGATGAATTACGTGATAACTTTGAAACGATAAACACTGGAAAAAAGGGCGGAATTGCCTGACTTTTCGTCAACGACAGTCAATTTGCATACGTGCAACTTCCCCATCAGCTGTCACGGTTTAATTTCACGGGGAATTGACGATCACCTTAAACAGTCAATGTTCACATAAGATTCATTGATTTAATTTCCTCGTTTTCAGTTGAAAATTTTTCACATTTGGTGGCGTAGGCAACAATGATATAACTTTTCCAACACTTTTTATTCTATGAAAACTTATCTCGGAGATGCTCGTTAAGGAAGACCTTCGTTCGACTAAAAATGAACTACTTGACAAATATTCAAGTTATGTAATCCATCGGTCGTATGTCAGGAGAGATTGTCAAAAGCGAGCGCTTTAATGGAATTTTACAATTATGTTTTCTTGATAAGTCTTTGTGAAATGCTTTTAATTCCTACTCGTGTGTTTAGCAAACAATTTTTCAAAGAAAAGTGACGCACTTGACCCACAAGTATTTCACATGATGACCTTTAAAACGAGTATGAAAAAGAGTTATTTGGTTGCAACTGATACAAAACAAACTGTAGATAAATCTATTTTATTAGACGTTTTGGTGTGTAGCATCGCTGAGTATTTTTCCGCGTCCGAAGTGCTTTACGACTGAACAGTGCTTAAAACGTTTTAAACTTAATAATAAAAGGGGGCGATTTACGCTTAACACTAACCGATAATTTTGAAATTATTGCTATTTGAAATATTTGTTGTTGGCTAAGTTTCGTCAATTCGCATCTAATTTGCACTATCATGCTGTACCGATAGTCTAAAAAAAAGGACTGCCCGAATTTTACTTTAATTAAAACACACTAGAAGATAAAGTCAAAAATGTCCCGCGTTTGTTATCAATTTCTGATTGCAATTGGTTTATTCTTCTTGAAAACCTATAAACAGAAGTCAAACTCCGTACACGAAGCGTCCGACAAGAACGTTGTTAAGTGATGGATGTTTGCAGCCTTGAATATGACTTAATTAAACAGCATATAGTTCTCTAATTAACTATTGGTTGGTTGGTTGGGGCCAGATGGCTGAATAAAACTCTATATAAACATAATTAAATTTCGTACCGTTAAGACCGTTCAAAACACTCTTGGCTTAACCGGAGAAACAAATTGAAAAGTCCTAGACAGCCATTTAGAAGAATTTCAATGGAAACGTGGTTTTGGGTTCTCGGCTGGTTCCTCAGCATTCTCACGATGGCTGTAAATGGATTTGTCATCTTCCTCGTCTGCATTAAACGTCACCTTCGCACCAAAACCAACACATTTGTCGTGTCTTTAGCAGTGGCTGATCTTGGTGTTGGAATGATTGCTGTTCCTTCGCTTTTTTTCTGCAGCCTTGCAACCGAATGCACTCCACGCTCAAAAGAGGGATTAATTGTGACATATGTAAGGGTGTTCATTCTTTACATCTCTGGAACAAATTTGTTTAGTTTGGTACTAGAACGTTATGTTGCCGTTGTGAACCCTTTGAAATACTTGACTTTTATGAAGCGCCGTCGAGTCATTCAAATGGTTCTAACATCTTGGGGAATTCCTTTTCTTTTCTCTCTTCCTTTAGTGTCGATTAGACCTAGTGGAATCGATCTTGCCAGGACTATGCTCGGCTACTTGGGTTTGCTTTTCGAGATAATCTTATGCGTAATTCTAATTTTTTTTCTTGCATCCATGTTTCATGTTGTATACTCAAGAGATCGCATTTTAGCTCAGCAATTACGGTTTAATCATATGGTGGCTAGAGCTAAAACTCAAAACAGGGCGTCAGCGGTAAAATGGGTGGCATTGGTAACGTGTGTGTTTCTATCGTGTTACGGAATAATGATGCGTTGTAGTTTATTATTTTTAACTGGTCAATCATGTAACAATGTTCATTACAAAATACCTCTACAAGTTATTAACTCTGGAATAAACCCTATAGCTTATGCTTTCTTCAAAAGAGATATACAACAAGAATGCAAAAGACTTCTCTTCGAAAAAGCGTCGTTAATAAACAACAGAACAGATCCCACGCAAGAAAAACAGAGTAGTTAAGGACAGCCATTAAAAAGAAATTCAATGGAAACGTGGTTTGGGATTCTCGGCTGGTTCTTCTGCATCATCACGATGGTTGTAAATGGATTTGCCATCTACCTTGTCTGCAGTCAACGTCAGCTTTGCACCAAAACCAACACATTTGTCGTTTCTTAAGCGGTGGCTGATTTTGGTGTTGGGATGTTCGCTGTTCCTCCTCGCTTTTTTCTGCAACCTTACAACCGAATGCAATCCACGATTTGAAACCTTTGAAATATTTGACTTTAATATGCAGCAACATTTACTTTGGGGTATTTTTTTTTTCTTTAAACCATTGAAGCTGACTTGTTTTTTGATATAAGAAACATCTGGTTCTTAAAAATATGAGCTTGCCTTGCATAATAAAATAAAAAGAGTGAAAACATATCATATCCTTGTCAATTGATGTGTCCGGTTCTGTAACAGATCGCTTGATCCACGTGTAGTTCAATCCGACGATACCATACAAAATATGGTTAGAGTCTTAACGTTGACAAAGAGCTGTGTGCAACATTTCGTTGGCATAGTATCCGTCAATTCCTAGATAGAGGTCGTGCTTCGAGGACTTTCGACCTTCAACAATCCGTTAGAAAACTTGACCTAAAGCAATTTCTTGCCTAGTTTTACTATTGATCTATGAACGAATATTTTGCAAGGAAGCCTTTCGCACAGCAATCTTCAAGTTTGTAGCATCGCTTATGACCATTGTAGCATCTGTATCGTCCAACCTTCTCTCTCTCCCCCTACAGGGGATAAATTCAAAGTTTAAAGTCAACAGTTGATATTCTCTTGAGAGGTTGAAAGAAATGATCCTCGTGAGGATAAGCGCGAGGTTGTTGGTTGATGTTCGACTGCACGTTTCTTTTTCTTTTCCTTTTCTTTTTTCTTTGGTTTTCACCCTTTATTAGAAATTGGAAAAAATACACCTATTACTTCGACCGTAGTTTTCTTAGTCGAGGCAGGTGTAGTTTGAAATAAAGGAGAGACCTCTATCGCGAAATTGCAAGGAAATCGAAAAAAAATGAGGCGATTCCAGGGAGTTCGAGCGAGCTGATAGTTAATAAAATGAAATGGAAATAAATTAGATAATTTGGAACTTAGCAGTGGCTCTTCGAAAGGCTAGTGTTCGTGCGCTGTCTAATTTGAATCAGGACAACGATTTTAATAACTGGAGAGTTATCTACATGCAATAGTTGTGGTATTGTTACGGTTGCCGCGATATTTTTACCTCTTTATTAGAGTCTACTAAGTCTTAAAAATAGCCAACTACTACTTACGATCGCAAAAAACTAACCGAAAAGCTTGTCGTTGGTATTCAGCCCGTTGTTCAAAGTCGGAAAACTCATTTGAGTTACAAATCATTTAAAAAATTAAAATTCATGAATTTACTATCAGTCTTGCACGTGGAAAGAGCTTAAAAACTAAAAAAGAAATTCAGCGTCTTTTTCAGCCAGTTTGAATATTTTATTAACTTGGATATCGTCAGTTCTGCGAAAAGAGGCGATTGTTTCTTTAAATCTGCAGATCAGAGTGTTGAAAATTTCGACGGCGCGAATCAATGACACTCTGTTCCGACTTTTCCCAAGGTAAATAACTTATGTATTAATACACATTGGATTCAAGTACAGTGTTTTTCTTCTTTTCGTTACCGTTGAAAATTAAATTACAGAGGGGGAACTTATTAGACAGTACAGCACGTACGCTGTAAGACGAACTTCTGCCCATTCGTAGTCGCCATGACAGTTTTTATTGAACCAAGTGACTCCTGAGGCAGCAGCGAGAAATGTTTTCCTTCACTGTTGTTGTATTGATCGCTTATTTACTTATTCAATTCCTATTTTAATTTTAAAGGTATTTATACAATATACACATCGTGCTCAGAGTTTTAGTATTAAGGTAACTGAAGATGGTTTTGATAATTTGAAACAAATTCTATGATGTATCGACACAGACACACTGTTTCCTTGAAAATGGTATCAAAATATTATGAAATTATTCTTAACATTTAAAGGTTTTTTTTTTTTTTCATGACATAAATGGTTATGAAAAATACATCCTCGCTTTGCCTTTATTTGCTCGGTGACCCCTATTTTATGTAGATAAATGCATAAGCATGCTACGATTCACCTTTTTGGGCGCTTTCTCATCGGGAGGAAGGTGCTTGATCGAGGGGGTTCTTATTAACAAACTATTAACCTGTGTTGATTTAGCTGTGGTTGAAGTTTAAAGAGATACAAATTAAGTGTCAGTAGCAATAGGTTTTCCTTGTATCCCTATTATCTAAGGAAGGAAGTGAGGCAAGAAGAGGGTGCTTATTCAAGGTGGGAAGGGGGATGGTTGTTCAGTATGTTGCACATCTCCGCGCTTTTATGTTTGGTCTACATTCAACGCCCGAACCTTGATTAAGTGAATGTGTGCAATTCAAAACTAACTACAGTCGAAAACAAAGAAAAGAAAATCACAAAAAAAAAGGAAACAACTTCGATTTCTAGAATTGTTAATGTTTTGGATGCCTATCAAATGATCATTATTGCAATCTCCTGTAAGGCTATCTCATTGAGATGGATTTAATTGGAAGTTACGAACACGGTTTCTGTGAATCAATTGATTCTAAGATTAACTTCAAGGACTATATGCTGGAAAAATCCTCAAAAATTTATTTGAAAGCAAATTTTCATCAATAGCTTGAATTGTAAAATTTTTGAATAGAAATAGGTAAAGAAGAATAAAGAACTCGGAGCCGAATGATAAATATTTTGGCTTTTGAGGAGAAAACCAATTTGAAATAGACCGGTCCTAATTTGATGCTTTTCAAGTTTTCCCTGGAGTTCATTTTTTTAAAAATCTACACACAAGCATAGGTCGGGGAGTGTGTTTATTTCCCTTCTCTGTTTAATTTTTTTGGTAAAAATAAGACCTTTTTGCCGTGCAGCCTGATTATCAACTGTCTTAGCTCTTGAGGCTAAACTAAAGTCAAGAAGTATATTTCAAACACTGGTCTTTCTCTAAGTCTTTTCAAAACTCGTTTCTATATCCATTATACGTCTTATACTCTGACGACATACGTTTTCTAAATTCGAAAGTTTTTAGATAATTTCAACAACAGTCTTGAAGTCTGATTGCTTTTGTTCAGATTTCTACTTTAGGTTTCCTAATTTATTTATCTTATTTTATTTAAAAAGAAAAAAGCATTTTTTCTTTTGGAGCCTTATTGTCAAATGTATCAGCTTTTGATACAATAACCAAACTCGAAGAGTTTGCCTCAACAATTGATTCTCTAGAAGTTGTTTTCCCCATAATTCATTTATATATTTTAAAATATATGAGTTGATCCACTGATAGATTTTATTAAAAGAAAACGTTTGACGCCTAATTGTCAAGTGTTTTAGCGAACAAGGAGTAAGTCTGTTCCATAGTTTTTTTCTTAAATTCGATTCAGTTTTCATTTGCTTTTTAATTTTCTTTTATTCAAAGCTGGAACCTCTTTAAAACCCATGGCAATTGATTATTTTAGCTTTTGTGATTAATTCAAAAGAAAACTTGGAGTCTAATTGATTTTAAAAATATTCGAACTATTGAGACTAAAACGAAACCCTAGGAGTTTACTCCAAACATTAGTATTCCCCAAATTATTTCACACTTGATATCTATATCTCTCCCCAACCAAATTCAACACACACCAATGAATTGAACTTTCCCCAATATTTACCTAGTGTCATGTTTTCTTTTATTTTTTTTCTCTGATAACAACTTTTCTAAAATAAACCTTTAAACTCCTGGGCCCAGTTTTATAAAGGTCAGAAAACGCCAACAAACCGATAAATTGCTATCCAACAGATAAGTGACAACAAAAACGTACTGCACTATCCACCAGATAAAGATTCATCCACTGGATAGCGCTATACCACCTTCGAACAACCGGTGACTAGGTGGAGAGGGACATAATTCGTTTATACTCTTAGGTGGAGAGGAACAGTATTTATTTATACTCTTGGGTGGAAAGGGACAGAATCCATTCATACCCTTGAGTGGAGAGGGACAGTATCGAATTATACTCTTGGGTGGAGAGGGATAGCATCCATTCATACTCTGGGGTATGTATGTATGTTTTGTTTTGCCCAAGCACTCAACATAATGCCCCGGCCAGGCCTTGAACCCAACCCTTAGGATCAACCGCGTTTCCTGTAGAGAGGATGGAAGCTTGCCGTTAGGTTCTCTTTATTAGCGTCGCAGGACGCCCGTTTCTTAGCCCGCCGTAAGATTTGAGAAGAGTCGGGGAGAAGTTTGCCTTGGGCCTGGTTCTAATAATGAGGTCACAAGTGCCAGACCCCTTTCAGACCTCTGGCAGGCTCGCTTTGCTTAAGGCCTTTTATTTCCCGGCGGCCAAAGAAAAGCCCACGCCGAAGCGATAACAATGATGGCGTGCTCGCATAACTTTCTCCATTTTTGTTAGATATCCAGAGGTCGGCTAATTTTGTAGATTGAAGTGTCTCGCACTTTTTTACGATACCGTACGTCGTTTTTGTTTCCAATTTTGGGGCACGAAATGCAAACTTTAGGCACAATTTTAAAGGACACCTGGGCCTGTCAAACCAAACTCTTAACGTTACCTGGTCAGAGTTTCAAGAAGGACTTTTGAATGTAGGTGGCCTGGGGATGATTTAGCTGCATTCACTTTAGAAAGTAAGTTGAATTATAGAGGCATTATGATTGGTAAAACGTTCGCCTTTTCACGGCGACTCATTTTCTTTTTTTTCAGGAAGGAGATTGCATAGTTTGGAACGTCAACCGCTGTTCACAGCAATTCTTGATTTTCTTTATCCGGGTAAAAGGCCTGGACGACTTACACAACCAACACACGTAGTATACCTCCGAAAAGCCATTTTCCGTTCTCTGCTCAGTTGAAAGGCAACGCCTGTAATCCATTATAAGTGACCTGGACACGCTTATACTCAAACTGCGTGCGTATCTGTTGGCGTCCCCATGGCAGCAAGATACTGGCACAGGGCACGTGGCTCATCCCGTGACATCAGATGTACTACTCGTAAAGTATTCAACAAAACATTCTACCTTTCTCTTCACAGCTGAGATGTTTTGGGAAACAATATTTTTCTCATGTAATTCTTCGTTCACAGTACTTCGGGACTGAAGAATATGATAGATGTAACAGGGGTCTGTTGAATATATTCAGTTGCGGAGCTAAAAAACCTTTTTTGTTTTGTGTTGCGCCCTAATCATTCGCCTGTTTCCGCGCTTCAAACAATTTCCTTGTTTTTTTATCTTAATTTTAATTGGCCCCTTATGATAGGTTCTTTGTCTCAGATTGGACGTTGTGATCGTTTCTGTGTTGGTTTCATAACACGTACGAGAAAAGCACTCTGATAGAATAAATGGTTTTTTTCCATCTTTTGGTCTTCTGCGAATCAGCGATGGGTTCGTACTGCTACACAAAAAGGGTGCATTTGGCGTGCAGTGCTCTCTGAATAATGGTGATCTGCTTTTTTTTAAGTAGAAGAGGTGGAAGAAATTTTCAAAAATGGATTCGTTTTCAGCCAATCAGGGTGACGCACATAGTTTTTTCATGTATATTATTACAGGCAGATAGAGAGTGAAATTTCGGATTAAGTTACCGACGAATACACACCGACCCGCAAATAGTAACAGGAAAGGCAAATGAGAGGTTTGTAAGCACGCCAAGCGCCAAAAAGCAAAGAAAGCACTCGACTACGTCTCGTGTTTCCCCCTACATTTCTTTTGTGCTCCAGCTGCTGCTTGTATTTGTTAACGTCACTCATTTGATATTAATTTCAACCGATTCTCGCTTGAAATTATTGTCATTTGAAACATGTGTCGTTCTTGACCAAATAGAGGCTAATTGTCACTAAATAAACACGGAATAAACCGTAAAGTTTACGCTTTCTTCAAAAGAGATATATGGCAAGAATGCAAAAGGCTTCTATTAAAAAAGCGTCGTTAATTAACGACTGAATAATTCCGGCGCAAAAAAAACATTAGCTGATGCATATACTCAAAACTTTCCCAGATTTCGCGAACTTCCGGTTCAGAATCTATTCGTGACATATCAATTCTTTTCTTTATTGCTGTTCAGTTAAAAAGCTTCCGATGAAACAAAGATAAGTCACTTGTTTAATGGAAGTAGTGTTGATATTACATACGTCTCCAATATTTAAGACCACATATTGATTATTTTACAGGCCGTACTTTACTGGGGAAAATATTTTTCTTAAATTAATAATTTAGGCTGTCATATATTTTCGTCCTAAAAACATCTGGTTCTTATAACTAGATTAAAAAATATCATTTTCCTCCTCAATTTCGCTGTGTTTTTACAACAGTCCGCCAGTCCACTGTATGTTCCCTTCAATGTTTTGGAGTATTAAGCTCTTGTTGATGAATTACGTGATAACTTTGAAACGATAAATGCTGGAAAACGAGAGCTGACTTGCCTGACTTTTCCTCAACGACAGTCGATTTGCATACGTGCAACTTCCCCATGAGCTGTGTTTAATTTAGCGGGGAATTGACCACCAACTTAAATAGTCAATACCGATATAAGAGTTTATTATCTTCAATTAATAATCAATTATGGAACGATTTTCGTTACAAAATACTTCTACAAATTATTAACTCTTATAACTATGAGCTTGCGTTTAATGATACATAGCAAAAAATATAATTTTCCTCCTCAATTTTGCTGTGTTTTTACAACAGTCCGTGATTCCGCTGTATGTTCATTTCGATATTTTAGAGCATTATGTTCTTGTCGAAAAAGTACATCAATAATAAATTTGAAACGATAAATCCTGAAAAACAAGAGCTGAATTGCCTGACTTGTCGTCAACGACAGTCGATTTGTGTACGTGCAACTTCCCCATGAGCTGTCACGCATTAATTTAACGGGGAATTGTACCTTTGTTAGTCAAAGCCGATATTAAATTCATTGATATCAATACTTTTAATTTCCCGTTTTCATTTGGAAATTTTTTACATTTAGTAGCGTAGGTCACAATGATATAACATTTCCAACACTTTTTTTATTCCATGAAAAATTTTCTTGGAGATTCTCGTCAAGGAAGACCTTCCTTCGACTAAAAATGAATTACTTGACAAGTATTCAAGTCATGTAATCCATCGGTTGTATGTCAAGAGAGACTGTTAAAGGCAACCGCTTTCAGGAAATTTTACAACGTTACGTTTTCTCGGTAAGTCTTTGTTAAATGCTTTTAATTTCTGCTGGTGTGTTTAGCAAACATTTTTCCAAAGAAAAGTGACGCACTTGATCAACAAGTCTTGCACATTATGACCTTTAAAACGAGTATGAAAACGAGTTATTTGGTTGCAACTGATGTGGAACAAGCTGTGGATAACTGCACACATCACATGGAGATGGAAAATGACATTTTGGAAAGTAACCGCTAAGAAGTAAGGAAAACATTGCACTACGTCTCGTGTTTTTCTCTCCATCGCTTTCGCGCTCTTGTCGCTTCCGAAGTGTTTTACGACAACACAGAGCTTAGAGGATTCGTTAATTTGTTAAAACGTCTTTAACTTGAGAGTAACGGGGGGCGATTTACGCTTAACGCTGACCGATTGATAATTTTAAAATTATTAGTATTTTAAAATATTTGGTATTGGCTAAATTTCGTTTATTCCCGTATTTGAACTATCATGCTGCACTGATATTCTTAAAATAGGACTGCCGTAATTATCCTTTTAATTAAAACATATCAGAAGAAGAAGTCAAAAATGTTCCGTGTTTGTCATCAATTTCTGATTGGTTCATCCTTCTTGAAAACCAATTAACGGGCGTTCAACTCCGTGCACAAAGCGTCTGACGAAAAACCTTAAAAGTGATGGATGTTTACATTCTTAGATATGAATTAAGTATGACTTAAGTAAACAATAGATAGTAGCTCAATTAGCTTTTACGTAGGTTGGATGGGGCCAGATGGTTTAATAAAAATATATATATATATATATATATACTTAATTTTTCATCATTAAAACCTTTCAAAACACTCTTGGCTTGACCGAAGAAAACAATTGAAAAGTCCTAAACAGCCATTCAGAAGAAATTCTATGGAAACGTGGTTTTGGGTTCTCGGCTGGTTCCTCAGCATTCTCACGATGGTTGTAAATGGATTTGTCATCCTCCTCGTCTGCAGGAAACGTCACCTTCGCACCAAAACCAACACATTCATCGTGTCTTTAGCAGTGGCTGATTTTGGTGTTGGGATGCTTGCTGTTCCTTTACGCTTTTTCTGCAGCCTTGCAACCGAATGCACTCTACGCTCAAAAGAGAGATTAACTGTGACATTTGTAGAGATGATCATTATTTACACCTCAGGAATAAACTTGTTTAGTTTTTAGTACTGGAACGTTATATTGCTGTTGTGAAACCTTTGAAATATTTGACTTTTATGAAGCGCCGTCGAGTCATTCAAATGGTTCTAACATCTTGGGGAATTCCTTTTCTTTTCACTCTTACTTTAGTGTCGTTGATTAAACTTGGTGCAATCGATCTTGCCAGGACTTTCAGCAGCTACTTGGGTTTGCTTTTTGAGGTAATCTTGTGCGTAATTCTTATCTTTCTTCTTGCATCCATGTTTCTTGTTGTTTACAATCTGAACTCTAGAGATCGCACTTTAGCTAAGCAATTGCGGTTTAATCATGTGGTCATTAGAGCTAAAATTCAGAACACATCAGCAGTAAAATGGGTGGCTTTGATAACGTGTGTGTTTTTATCGTGTTATGGAATAATGATGCGTTGTAGTTTGTTACTTTTAACTGATAATCAATCATGTAACGATTCTTATTTCAAAATACCTCTACGAGTTATTAACTCTGGAATAAACCCTATAGCTTATGCTTTCTTCAAAAGAGATATAAAACGAGAATTTAAAAGGCTTCTCGATCTGCAGAAGGCGTCGTTAATAAACAATAGAATAGTTCCGACGCAAGAACAACAGAGCAGTTAAGGACAGCCATTAAAAAGAAATTTGATGGAAATGTGGTTTTGGGTTCTCGCTGGTTCTTCTGCATCAACACGATGATTGTAAAATGGATTTGTCATCTTCCTCGTCGGCAGTCAACGTCAGCTTCGCACCAAACCAACACATCTGTCGTTTCTTAAGCGGTGGCTGATTTTGGTGTTGGGATAATCGCTGTTCCTAGCTTTTCCTACAACCCTACAACCGAATGCACTCTACGCTCTGAAACCTTTGAAATACTTGACTTAAATCATGATTTGCAGCAAAATTTACTTTAGAGTAATGTTTTTTTCTTTAAACCATTAAAGTTGACTTGTATTTTGATGTAAGAAACATCTGGTTCTTAATAATATGAGCTTACCTTGCATAATGAAATAAAAAGAGTGAAAACATATCATATTCCATGTAAACTGATATGTCCGTTTCTATGATAGATCGCTTGATCCACGCGTAGTTTAATCCGACGATATCATACAAAGTATGGTTAGAATCCTAATGTTGAAAAACAGCTGTGCATAACATTTCCGTCAGGTCTTCGATAGATGTCGTGCATTGGGAACTTTCGACCCTCAACAATCCCTTTGAAAAGTTGTCCTAAAGCAATTTCTTGCCCAGTTTTATTATTGATCTATAAACGAAGGTTTTGCAAGGCAGCTTTTTGCGCGGCAATCTTCATGTTTGTAGCATCGCTTATGACCATTGTAGCCATCTGTATCATCCAACCTCCTCTTCCTCCCCCCACAGGAGATAAATGACGACCAGTCTCATGGAGCCAAGTTTTGTTACAGAGAAGTCAAGAGAGTAAGTCAACAGTTGATATTCTCTTGAGAGGTTTAAAAGCGTACGGGTCGTCCACTGGTACCCCGAGATAAATGACCCTCTTGAGGATGAGCGCGAGGTTATTAGTTGATGCTCGACTGCACGTTTCTTTCTCCTTCCTTTTCTTTTATCTTTTCCTTTCACCCTTTATCGAAAATTGGAAAAAAATACACCCATTCCTTCGACCGTAATTTTCTTCGCCGAGACAGGTGTAGTTTGAAATAAAGGAGAGACCTCTATCGCGAAATTGCGAGGGAATCGACAAAAATTATCGCGATTACAGGAAGTTCAAGGAAACTGATAGTTAATAAAACAAAATAGAAATAAATGTCATTGAGATAATTTGGAATTTAGCGCTGGCTTTTCGCAAGGCTACTGTTTGTGCGCTGTCTCCAAGTCTAATTTGAATATGGACAACGATTTTAATTACGGTTGCCGTGATATTTTTACCTCTTTATTAGAGTATACTAAGTCTTAAAAACAGCCAGCTATTGATTACGATCTAACCGAGAAGCTTGTCGTTGATATCCAGCCCATCGTTCAAAGTCGGAAAACTAATTTGAATTAAAAATCATTTTCAAAAATTAAAATTCGTGTATTTGCCATCAGTCTTGCACGTGGAAAGAGCTTACGAACTGAAAAAGAGACATTTCAGCGTCTTTTTCAGCCAGTTTGTGGTCAATAATAAAGTCATTTCGACCCTATTAACTTGGATATCGTCAGTTCTGTCAAGAGTAGCGACCGTTTCTATGAACCTGTAGATAAGGGTATTGAAAATTCGACGTCGCGACTTTATGGATGATGCTCTGTGCCGACTTTTTTTTTACAAGTTAAAGAACTTTTGTATTAATGCATACTGGATTTAATACAGTGTTCTTGTTGTTATTGCTACCTTTGAACATTAAATCACAGAGTGACACGTTGAAGGGGGAACTTATTAGACAGTACAGCACGAACACTGTAAGGAAAAACTCCTTCCTATTCGTAGCCGCCATGACAGTTCTCATTGAGCCCAATGACTCCTATGGTACCTGCGAGAAATTTGTTCTTTCATCGATGGTGTCTTGATAGCTTATTCACTTATCCTTTCCCTATTTTTATTTTTCAACTCATTTCAATAATATACACAATCCATCGTGCTCAGTGTTTAAGTATTAAGGTAGCTGAAGATGGTTTTGATGCTTTTAAACAAATTCTATGATGTATCGACACAAACACACTTTTATCATGTTCCTTTGAAAAATGGCGTCAAAGTATTATCAGATTTTTCTTAACATCTTAAGGTTTAATTTTTTAGTTAGATAATGGTTGTCATAGTAACGATACAGCCTTGCTTTCGCCTTTATTTTCTCGGTACCCGCTATTTTATATAAAAATTGCAATAAGCATGCTACGATTCATCTTTTTGGGCGCTTTCTCATTGGAAGGAAGACGCCTAATCGAGGGGGTTCTTATTAATAAACCATTAACCTGCTCTGATTCAGCTAAAGTTGAAGTTAAAAAAGATACAAATGAAGTGTCAATAGCAACTGGTTATCCTTGTATCCCTACCATCTAAGGAAGGAAGTGAGACAGAAGGAGGAGGTGGGGAGGGTGATTGTTTATATATTGGCCAAGGGAGTGGGTGCTTATCCGGGGAAGGGTGCTTATCAGAGTGTGGGCGCTTATTCGAGGAAATACGGTACATGCAGTTCAGAGCCATTTCATTTTCCAGATGATTCAAGGTGGCTCTGTTTCAAGGAGATAAATGAAAAGTGTGGGAGCTAACATCCGACAAAGAATAAATTTTCAAAAGTATCTGTATTTATATGTTAATATAAATGTGATCACCACTTTTAAACTTTTGATCAGAATAATAATGATTTGCATTCACAAATAAAGAGTTCTCACCCGGAACGATAGGCATGCGCATATTCACAATTTATTTTTCTTTAGAGAGGCGTCAAGCAAACACGAAAAAATCTGGAAGTAAAGAAATTAAAGGGAAGAAAAGGAAATTAGGATTCTTTCTTACCAGGTTAGTTACTTATTACCTTTTTGATAACGAATTAGCTATCCGCGCTTTTATGTTTGGTCCGCGTCAGTGAACGCTCGAACCTTGATTAAGTGAATGTGTGCAATTCAAAACTAACTACAGCCGAACACGAAAGAAAATCACAAACAAGAAAACAAGTTCGATTTCTAGAATCGTTAATATTTTGGATACCTATCAAAAGATTATTTACATCTCCTGTAAGGCTATCCAATTGAAATGGGTTTCACTGGAATTGTAAAACACGTTTTCTGTTAGTTGATCGATTCTAAGATTAACTTCAAGGACTAGATGTTTGGAAATTCTCAAAAAAGATTTTGAAAGCAAATTTTCATCAATAGCTGAACAGAAATAAGTAAAGAAGATTTTGGAATATTTGCTGCTCCTTCACGTTTACTCTGTAGCATGGTAAATGAGTGCATCTCCGATAAAAAAGCGAGTTTACATATAATGAGAGTGTGGGTGTTCTTCGTTTGTGCTTCAGTAACAAACTTGTTTAGTTAAGTACTGGAACGCTACATTGCAGTGGTGAAACCTTTGAAATACTTGACTTTTATGAAACGCCACCGAGTCATTCAAATGGTTTTTACATCTTGGGGAATTCCTTTTCTTTTCACTCTTTCTTTTGCTTTATCTCGGTTCGTTCTATCCTGCGATGACTATCGTTGGCTATTTGTATTTACTTTCCGAGATAATCTTGTGCATAATTCTAATCTTTTTTCTTACATCTATGTTTCTTATTGCTTACAAGCAGAACTCTCGAGATCGCACTTCAGCTAAGCAATTGCATTTTCATCATTGTGTCGTTAAAGTTCAAACTCGAAGAAAATCAGCTGTAAAATGGGTGGTTTTGGTAACGTTTAAGTTTCTATTGTGTTACGGAATATTCTTGCGTTGTAATGTATTATTTTTAACTGGTCATAAATGTGGTAGCGATTTTTATTACAAAGTACCATTACAAGTTATTAAATCCGGAATAAGCCCAATAGTTTACGCTTTCTTCAAAAGAGATATAAAGCAAAAATGCGGAAGGCTTTCATTCAAAAGGCGTCGTTTATTAACAACTTAGTAGATTAAGCGACGCAAGAAATACTTAGCTGATGCATTAACTTAAAACTCTCCTATATTCCAAGGACATCTGAATCTGGATCTATCTGTGATGTATTAATTTTCATTCTAATTGCTTTTTAGTTAGAAGCTTTAAAAAGCTCAAACGAAGAGTAGTCACCTGTTTAAGAAATACAGTGTTGATATTACAGTTATTTCCATCGAATACACTAAGCCGTACTTTGCTGGGGAAAATGTTTTTCTTAGATTATAGAAGCTTATTTGCATTTTAGTCTTAGAAACGTCTGGGTCTTGCGTTGTATATTTTAATGATATAGAGTTAAAAAAATATCATTTTCCTCCTCAATTTTGCTGTGTTTTTACAACAGTGCGCCAGTCTGCTGTATGTTCCCTTCAACGTTTTAGGGTATTATGTTTTGGTTGATGAAGTACATCAATAATAACTTTGAAGCGATAAATGCCGAAAAACAAGAGTTGAATTGCTTGAATTCGATTTGCTTACTTGCAACTTCACCATGAGCTGAGTTTAATTTAGCGGGGAATTGACCATAACCTTTGATGTTAGTTTCATTGATATAAATACCTTTAATTGCCCCTATTCGTTTGGAAATTTTTCACATTTGGTTGCGTAGGTGACAACAATATAACTTTTCCAGCACCTTTTTATTCTATGAAAACTTTTCTTAGAGATTCTCGTTAGAAAATATTCGTTCGACTTAAAATGAGTTATTTGACAGAATTTTAGTCATGTAATTCGTCGGTCTATGTCGTCAAATGCAAACGTTTTTAGGAAATTTTGGAATGTTACATTTTCTTTATAAGTCTTTGTAAAACGTATTAATTTCTTCTTGTGTGTTTAGCAAACAATTTTTTCAAAGAAAAGTGACGCACTTGACTCACAAGTCTTGTACATGATGACCTTTAAAACGAGTATGGAAACGAGCTGGTTCGTTTCAACTGATGTAGAACAAGCTGTTGATAACAGCACAAATTACAAATTACAAATCACACGGAGATAAAAAATAAAAATTTTGGCAAAGTGACCGACGAAAACACCAAGCCGGCAAGTAGCAACGGGAAAGGCAAACAAAGGTCTGCAAACATACCAAGTCCTAAGAAGTAGGGAAAACATTTCACTACGTCTCGTGTTTTTCCCCACATCACTTTCGCGCTCTAGCCGCTTCCGAAGTACTTTACGACCATACAGAGCTTCGAGGCTTCTTTATTTGTGAAAGCGTCTCTAACTTGATAGTAAAGGGGGGGGGGGGCGATTTACGCTCAACACTGACCGATTGATGATTTTGAAATTGTTGTTATTTAAAATATTTGGTGTTGGCTAAGTTTCGTTTATTCGCATATTTGAACCATCATGCTGTATTGATATTCTCAAAAAAAGACTGCTGTTATTTCCTTTGAATTAAAACACATTAGAAGATGAAGTCAAAAATGTTCCGCGTTTGTTATCAATCTCTAATTGTTTCCTTCTTCTTGAAAACCATTTGACGGGCGTTTAACTCCGTGCACAAAGCGTCTGACAAAAACCTTAAAAAGTGATGGATGTTTGAAGCCTTAAATATGACTTAAGTAAAAAATAGATATTGGCCTAATTAACTATTACGCAGGTTAGATGGAGCCAGATGGTTGATGAAAAACTATATCTAAACACGATTTTTTATAATAAAAACCTTTCAAAACACTCTTGGCTTTACTGAAGAAAGCAACTGAAAAGTCCTAGACAGCCATTTAAAAGACATTCAATGGAAACTTGGTTTTGGCTTCTCGGCTGGTTCCTCAGCATTCTCACGATGGTTGTTAATGGATTTGTCATCTTCCTCGTCTGCAGTAAACGTCAGCTTCGCACCAAAACCAACGCATTTGTCGTGTCTTTAGCAGTGGCTGATTTTGGTGTTGGAATGATTGCTGTTCCTTTACACTTTTTCTGCAGCCTCACAACCGAGTGCACTCCACCCTTAAGAGAGGGATTTATTGTGATGTTTGTAAGGGTGTTCATTTATTACACCTCTGGAACAAACTTGGTTAGTTTAGTACTGGAACGTTATGTTGCTGTTGTGAAACCTTTGAAATACTTGACTTTTATGAAGCGCCGTCGAGTCATTCAAATGGTTGCAACATCTTGGGGAATTCCTTCTCTTTTCACTCTTACTTTAGTGTCGATTAAACTTACTGCAATGAATCGTGTTAGGACTATGCTCGGCTACTTGTCTTTTTATTTCGAGATAATCTTGTGCGTAATTCTGATCTTTTTTCTTGCATCCATGTTTTTTGTTGTTTACTTTAGAGATCGCACTTTAGCTAAGCAATTGCAGTTTAATGTGGTCACTAGAGCTAAAACTCAGAACAAGGCGTCAGCGATAAAATGGGTGGCTTTGATAACGTGTGTGTTTTTATCGTGTTACGGAATAATGATGCGTTGTAGTTTGTTATTTTTAACTGGTCAATCGTGTAACGATTTTCATTACAAAATACCTCTAGTAGTTATTAACTCTGGAATAAACCCTATAGCTTATGCTTTCTTCAAAAGAGATATACAACAAGAATGCAAGAGGCTTCTCTTCAAAAGGCGTCGTTAATAAACAACAGAATAGTTTCGACGCAAGAACAACATTAGCTGATGCATATACTTAAAACTTTACTAGATCCCGAGGACTTCCGGTTCAGAATCTATCCGTGACATATTCATTATCATCTTTATTGCTGTTCAGTTTAAAAGCTTCCGACGAAACAAAGATAACTCACCTGTTTAAAAGAAGTACTGTTGATATCACACGTCTCTAATATTTAAGACCACATAATGATTATTTTGAGACGGTACCTTACTGGAGAAAATGTTTTTCTTAAATTAATCATTTAGCCTGGCATGTATTTTAGTCCTAGAAACATCTGGTTCTTATAGCAATGAGCTTGCGTTGTATATTTTAATGATATAGAGTAAAAAAATATCATTTTCCTCCTCAATTTTGCTGAGTTTTTACAACAGTCCGCCAATCCGCCATATGTTTCCTTCAATGTTTTACAGCATTATGTTCCTGTTTAAGAAGGTCATCAATAATAACTTTGAAACGATAAATGCTGAAAAACAAGAGCTGAATCGGCTGAACTTTGTTTACGACAGTCAATTTGCATACGTGCAACTTCCCTATTAGCTGTTACGGTTTGATTTAACGGGGAATTACACCTCTGTTAGTCAAAACCGATATTAGATTCATTGATGTGAATAATTTGGAAATATTTCACATTTGGTAGCGTAGGTAACAACATAACTTTTTTATTCCATGAAAACGTTTCTTGGAGATGCCTTCAAGAAGATCTTCGTTCGACTTCAAATGAGTTACTTGACAAGTGTTCAAGTAATGTAATCCATCGGACGTATGTCAAGATAGCTTTTCAAAGGAAAACGCTTTCAAGAAATTTTAGAACGTTACGTTTCCTTGATAAGTCTTTGGGAAAAGTTTTTAATTTCTGCTAACGCGTTTTACAAACACTTTTTCAAAGGAAAGTGATGCAATTGACCCACAAGTCTTGCACATAATGACCTTTAAAACGGATATGAAAACGAGTTCTTTGGTTTCAACTGATGTAGAACAAGCTGTCGATAACAGCTCAAATTACACGGAGATGGAAAATGAAATTTCGGCAAAGTACCCGACGAAAACACCAAGCCGGCAAATAGCAACAGGACAGGAAAACAAAGGTCTGCAAACGCCAAGCGCTAAGAAGTAGGGAAAACATTCCACTACGTCTCGTGTTTTTCCCTACATTACTTTCGCGCTATAGACGCTTCCGAAGTGCTTGACGACAACACAGAGCTTCGAGGCTTCTTTATTTGTTAAAACGTCTTTAACTCGATTAACACTGACCGATTGATAATTTTGAAATTATTGTTATTTCAAATGTTTGGTGTTGGCTAGGTTTCGTTTATTCGCATATTTGAACCATCATGCTGTACCGATATTCTCAAGAAAGAACTTCCGTAATTTCCATTGAATTAAAACACATAAGATGATGAAGTCAAAAATGTTCCGCGTTTGTTATCAATTTCTGATTAGTTTGTTCTTCTTGAAAACCACTTAACGGGCGTTTCACTTCGTGCTCAAAGCGTCTGACAAAAACCTTAAAAAGCGATGGATGTTTCCAGCCTTAAATATGACTTTAGTATGACTTGAGTAAACAATAGATATTGGCCTAATTAACTTTTACGAAGGTGAGATGGGGCCATATGGTTGAATAAAAGCTCTATATAAACACAATTTTTCATCCTTAAAACCTTTCAAAACACTCTTGGCTTTACCGAAAAAAGCGGTTGAAAAGTTCTAGACAGCCATTTAGAAGAGATTCAATGGAAACGTGGTTTTGGGTTCTCGGCTGGTTCCTCAGCATTCTCACAATGGTTGTAAATGGATTTGTCATCCTCCTCGTCTGCAGGAAACGTCAGCTTCGCACCAAAACCAACGCATTTGTCGTGTCTTTAGCCCTGGCTGACTTTGGTGTTGGGTTGCTTGCTGTTCCTCCACAATTTTTCTGCAGCCTTGCAACGGAATGCACTCCACGCTTAAAAGAGGGATTAATTGTGATATTTGTAGAGGTGTTAATTATTTACACCTCTGGAACAAACTTGGTTAGTTTAGTACTGGAACGTTATGTTGCTGTTGTGAAACCTTTGAAATACTTGAATTGTATGACGCGCCGTCGAGTTATTCAAATGGTTGTAACATCTTGGGGAATTCCTTTTCTTTTCACTCTTACTTTAGTGTCGATTACACTTAGTGGAATCGATCCTGCCATGACTATGTGCGGCTACTTGTATTTGCTCTTCGAGATAATCTTGTGCGTAATTCTCATCTTTTTTCTTGCATCGATGTTTCTTGTTGTTTGCAATCTGAACTCTAGAGATCACACTTTAGTTGAGCAATTGCGGTTTAATCAACTGGTCGCTTGAGCTAAAACTCAGAACACGTCAGCAGTAAAATGGGTGGCTTTGATAACGTGTGTGTTTCTAGCGTGTTACGGAATAATGATGCGTTGTAGTGTATTTTTTATAAATGATAATACATCATGTAACGATTATTATTTCAAAATACCTCTACGAGTTATTAACTCTGGAATAAACCCTATAGCTTATGCTTTCTTCAAAAGAGATATAAAGCAAGAATTCAAAAGGCTTCTTCAAAAGGCGTCGTTAATAAACAACAGCCTAGTTCTTACGCAAGAACAACAGAGTAGTTAAGGACAGCCATTAAAAAGAAATTCAAGGGAATGTGGTTTTGGGTTCTCGTCTGGTTCTTCTGCATCATCACGATGGTTGTAAATGGATTTGTCATCTTCCTCGTCTGCAGTCAACGTCAGCTTTGCACCAAAACCAACGCATTTGTCGTGTCTTTAGCAGTGGCTGATTTTGGTGTCGTGTTGATTGTTGTTCCTCCTCGCTTTTTCTGCAGCCTTACAACCGAATGCACTCCACGCTTTGAATCCTTTGAAATACTTGATTTTAATTTGCAGCAAAATTTACTTTGGAGTAATGTTTTTTCTTTAAACCATTGAGGTTGACTTGTATTTTGATGTAAGAAACATCTGTTTCTTAAAATTATGAGCTTGCTTTACATAATAAAATAAAAAGAGTAAAATCTTATTATATTCCTTGTCAATTGATGTGTCCAGTTCTGTAACAGATCGCTTAATCCACGTGTAGTTCAATCCGATGATACCATACAAAATATTATGGTTAGAATGTTAACGTTTACAAGGAGCTGTGCGCAACATTTCGTTGACATAGTGTCCGTCAGTTCCTCGATCCCTTAATTGACCTAAAGAAATTTCTTGCTTAGTTTTATCATTGATCTATGAACGAAGATTTTGTAAGGCAGCCTTTTGCACGGCAATCTTCATGTTTGTAGCATCGCTTATGACCACCGGAGCCATATGTATCGTCCAACCCCCTCTTTCTCCCCCACTGGGGATAACTGACGACCGGTCTCTTAGAGCCAATTTTTGTTCTAGAGACATCAAGAGATTAAGTCAACAATTGATATTCCCTTGAGAGGTTCAAATGCGTACAGGTCGTCCGCTGGTACCCCAAAAGAAATGACCCTCGTGAGGATGAGCGCGAGGTTATTAGTTGATGCTCGACTGCACGTTTCTTTCTCCTTTCCCTTTCTTTTCTCTTTTCCTTTCATGCTTTATCGGAAATTGGAAAAAATTCAACCCATTTCTTCGACCGTAATTTTCTTCGTCAAGACAGGTGAAGCTCTATCGCGAAATTGCATGGGAATAAAAAAAACATTGTCGTGATTCCAGGGAGTTCAAGCGAGTTGATAGTTAATGAAATAAAAAAGAAATAAATGAGATAATTTGGAATTTAGAAGTGGCTCTTCGCAAGGCTATTGTTCGTGCGCTGTTTCCAAGTCTAATTTGAATCTGGACAACGATTTTAATAACTGAAGAGTTGTCTACATGCAGTAGTTGTGGTATTGCTACGGTTGCAAAGATATTTTTACCTCTTTAATAGAGTGCGATCGCACAAAACTAACCGAAAAGTTTGTCGTTGGTATTTAGACCGTCGTTCAAAGTCGGAAAACTCATTTGAATTACAAATCATTTTCAAAGATTAAAATTTATGAATTTGCCATCAGTCTTGCACGTGGAAAGAGCTTGCGAACCAAAAAGGGAAATTTCAGCGTCTTTTTCAGCCAGTTTGCGGCCAAGAAAGAAGTCATATCGACCTTATTAACTTGAATATCGTCAGTTCTGCCGAGAGCAGCAGCTATTTCTTTAAATCTGCAGATGAGAGTGTCGAAAATTCGACGTCGCGAATTGATGGACGACACTCTGTCCCGACTTTTCCCAAGGTAAATAACCTATGTAGTAATACAAATGGTGAAACAGAGAATTAACTCTGAAGTGTAAATTAAAGTGCTATTTAAACCCATGAATAACCCATTGGGCGTTAGCCCTAATAAAGGGAAACAGGGAACCACACGAGGCAAAGAAAAAATCTTTTGACCTCGGTGGGAATCGAACCCACGACCTCCGGATTAGATCTACCGTTACTCTGCCGACTGAGCTACGAGGTCGCACAGAGAAAGTCGGGGACGATTTAGGATGGTGAATCGCGGCGAAGAGAAAGTAAGGGTACATATGAATGTTGTGCCGCGTAGCACTGGGAACACAAATGGTGAAACAGAGAATTAACTCTGAAGTGTAAATTAAAGTGCTATTTAAACCCATGAATAACCCATTGGGCGTTAGCCCTAATAAAGGGAAACAGGGAACCACACGAGGCAAAGAAAAAATCTTTTGACCTCGGTGGGAATCGAACCCACGACCTCCGGATTAGATCTACCGTTACTCTGCCGACTGAGCTACGAGGTCGCACAGAGAAAGTCGGGGACGATTTAGGATGGTGAATCGCGGCGAAGAGAAAGTAAGGGTACATATGAATGTTGTGCCGCGTAGCACTGGGAACACAAATGGTGAAACAGGTGAATACATTCATATGTAGTAATACATATTGGAATGAAATATAGTGTAATATTTGTTGTTGTTACAATTAAACATTAAATTACAGTGACATGTAGAAGGAGGCACTTATTAGACAATTCAGCATGTACACTGTAAGACGAATTTCGTCCAATTTTTAGCCACCATGACAGTTTTCATTGAACCAGGTGACTTCTGAGGCAGCAGCGAGAAATTTTTTCGTTTATTGTTGTTTTATTGATCGCTTATTTACTAATTCAGTTTCTATTTATTTTTAAACTTATTTCAACAATATACACAGTCCAGCTCAGAGTTTCAATATCAAGGTGGCTGAAGATGGTTTTGATAATTTTAAACAAACTTTATGATGTATCGACACAAACACACTTTTATCATGTTCCTTTGAAAATGGTGTCAAAATATTATCAAATTATTCTTAACATTTTGAGGTAATTTTCATAACATAAATGGTTACCATAGTAACACTACAGCCTCGCTTTTGCCTTTAATTCTTCGGTAACCCCCTATTTTATAGACATACAATTGCAATAAGCATGCTACGATTCACCTTTCTATGCGCTTAATCTTATTGAAAGGAAGGCGCTTAATCGCTTGAAATTATTGTCATTTGAAACATGTGTTGTTCTTGGCCAAATAGAGGCTAATTGCCACTAAATAAACACGGAATAAACCATAAAGTTTACGCTTTCTTCAAAAGAGATATATGGCAAGAATGCAAAAGGCTTCTCTTTAAAAAGCGTCGTTAATTAACGACTGAATAGTTCCGACGCAAAAAAAACATTAGCTGATGCATATACTCAAAACTTTCCCAGATTCCGCGGACTTCTCGTTCAGAATCTATTCGTGACATATTAATTCTTATCTTTATTGCTGTTCAGTTAAAAAGCTTCCGATGAAACAAAAATAAGTCACTTGTTTAAGGGAAGTAGTGTTGATATTACATACGTCTCCAATATTTAAAACCACATATTGATTATTTTACAGGCTGTACTTTACTGGGGAAAATGTTTTTCTTAAATTAATCATTTAGGCTGTCATATATTTTAGTCCTAAAAACATCTTGTTCGTATAACTAGATTAAAAAATATCATTTTCCTCCTCAATTTCGCTGTGTTTTTACAACAGTCCGCCAGTCCACTGTATGTTCCCTTCAATGTTTTGGAGTATTAAGCTCTTGTTGATGAATTACGTGATAACTTTGAAACGATAAATGCTGGAAAACGAGAGCTGACTTGCCTGACTTTTCCTCAACGACAGTCGATTTGCATATGTGCAACTTTTCCCATGAGCTGTGTTTAATTTAGCGGGGAATTGACCACCACCTTAAATAGTCAATACCGATATAAGAGTTTATTATCTTCAATTGATAATCAATTATGGAACGATTTTCGTTACAAAATACTTCTACAAATTATTAATATAACTCTTATAACTATGAGCTTGCGTTTAATGATACATAGTAAAAAATATAATTTCCGTCCTCAATTTTGCTGTGTTTTTACAACAGTCCGTGATTCCGCTGTATGTTCATTTCGATATTTTAGAGCATTATGTTCTTGTCGAAAAAGTACATCAATAATAAATTTGAAACGATAAATCCTGAAAAACAAGAGCTGAATTGCCTGACTTCTCGTCAACGACAGTCGATTTGTGTATGTGCAACTTCCCCATGAGCTGTGACGCATTAATTTAACGGGGAATTGCACCTTTGTTAGTCAAAGCCGATATTAAATTCATTGATATCAATACTTTTAATTTCCCGTTTTCATTTGGAAATTTTTTACATTTGGTAGCGTAGGTCACAATGATATAACATTTCCAACACTTTTTTTATTCCATGAAAACTTTTCTTGGAGATTCTCGTCAAGGAAGACCTTCCTTCGACTAAAAATGAATTACTTGACAATGATTCAAGTCATGTAATCCATCAGTTGTATGTCAAGAGAGACTGTTAAAGGCAAACGCTTTCAGGAAATTTTACAACGTTACGTTTTCTCGGTAAGTCTTTGTGAAATGCTTTTAATTTCTCCTAGTGTGTTTGGCAAACATTTTTCCAAAGAAAAGTGACGCACTTGATCCACAAGTCTTGCACATGATGACCTTTAAAACGAGTATGAAAACGAGTTATTTGGTTGCAACTTACGACAACACAGAGCTTAGAGGATTCGTTTATTTGTTAAAACGTCTTTAACTTGAGGGTAACGGGGGGCGATTTACGCTTAACGCTGACCGATTGATAGTTTTGAAATTATTAGTATTTTAAAATATTTGGTGTTGGCTAAATTTCGTTTATTCCAGTATTTGAACTATCATGCTGCACTGATATTCTTAAAATAGGACTGCCGTAATTATCCTTTTAATTAAAACATATCAGTAGAAGAAGTGAAAAATGTTCCGTGTTTGTCATCAATTTCTGATTGGTTCATCCTTCTTGAAAACCAATTAACGGGCGTTCAACTCCGTGGCCAAAGCGTCTGACGAAAAACCTTAAAAGTGATGGATGTTTACATTCTTAGATATGACTTAAGTATGACTTAAGTAAACAATAGATAGTAGCTCAATTAGCTTTCACGTAGGTTGGATGTGGCCAGATGGTTGAATAAAAAAATATATTTATATAAACGCAATTTTTCATCATTAAAACCTTTCAAAACACTCTTGGCTTGACCGAAGAAAACGATTGAAAAGTCCTAGACAGCCATTCAGAAGAAATTTCATGGAAACGTGGTTTTGGGTTCTCGGCTGGTTCCTCAGCATTCTCACGATGGTTGTTAATGGATTTGTCATCTTCTTCGTCTGCAGTAAACGTCACCTTCGCACCAAAACCAACACATTCATCGTGTCTTTAGCAGTGGCTGATTTTGGTGTCGGGATGCTTGCTGTTCCTTTACGCTTTTTCTGCAGCCTTGCAACCGAATGCACTCTACGCTCAAAAGAGAGATTAATTGAGACATTTGTAGAGATGATCATTATTTACACCTCTGGAACAAACTTGTTTAGTTTAGTACTGGAACGTTATATTGCTGTTGTGAAACCTTTGAAATATTTGACTTTTATGAAGCGCCGTCGAGTCATTCAAATGGTTCTAACATCTTGGGGAATTCCTTTTCTTTTCACTCTTACTTTAGTGTCGTTGATTAAACTTAGTGCAATCGATCTTGCCAGGACTTTCAGCAGCTACTTGGGTTTGCTTGTTGAGGTAATCTTGTGCGTAATTCTTATCTTTCTTCTTGCATCCATGTTTCTTGTTGTTTACAATCTGAACTCTAGAGATCGCACTTTAGCCAAGCAATTGCGGTTTAATCAACTGGTCGTTAGAGCTAAAACTCAGAACATGTCAGCAGTAAAATGGGTGGCTTTGATAACGTGTGTGTTTTTATCGTGTTATGGAATAATGATGCGTTGTAGTTTGTTACTTTTAACTGATAATCAATCATGTAACGATTCTTATTTCAAAATACCTCTACGAGTTATTAACTCTGGAATAAACCCTATAGCTTATGCTTTCTTCAAAAGAGGTATAAAACGAGAATTTAAAAGGCTTCTCGATCTGCAGAAGGCGTCGTTAATAAACAGTAGAATAGTTCCGACGCAAGAACAACAGAGTAGTTAAGGACAGCCATTAAAAAGAAATTCAATGGAAATGTGGTTTTGGGTTCTCGCTGGTTCTTCTGCATCATCACGATGATTGTAAAATGGATTTGTCATCTTCCTCGTCTGCAGTCAACGTCAGCTTCGCGCCAAAACCAACACATCTGTCGTTTCTTAAGCGGTGGCTGATTTTGGTGTTGGGATGATCGCTGTTCCTAGCTTTTCCTACAACCCTACAACCGAATGCACTCTACGCTTTGAAACCTTTGAAATACTTGACTTTAATCATGATTTGCAGCAAAATTTACTTTAGAGTAATGTTTTTTCTTTAAACCATTAAAGTTGACTTGTATTTTGATGTAAGAAACATCTTTTTCTTAAAAATATGAGCTCATCTTGCATAATGAAATAAAAAGAGTGAAAACATATCATATTCCATGTCAACTGATATGTCCGGTTCTATGATAGATCGCTTGATCAACGCGTAGTTTAATCCGACGATACCATACAAAATATGGTTAGAATCCTAATGATGAAAGAGAGCTGTGCATAACATTTCCGTCAGGTCCTCGATAGATGTCGTGCATTGGGAACTTTCGACCCTCAACAATCCCTTTGAAAAGTTGTCCTAAAGCAATTTCTTGCCCAGTTTTATTATTGATCTATAAACGAAGGTTTTTCAAGGCAGCCTTTTGCGCGGCAATCTTCATGTTTGTAGCATAGCTTATGACCATTGCAGCCATCTGTATCATCCAACCTCCTCTCCCTCCCCCCACAGGGGATTAATGACGACCAGTCTCATGGAGCCAAGTTTTGTTACAGAGAAGTCAAGAGAGTAAGTCAACAGTTGATATTCTCTTGAGAGCTTGAAAAGCGTACAGGTCGTCCGCTGGTACCCCGAGATAGATGACCCTCGTGAGGATGAGCGCGAGGTTGTTAGCTTTTGCTCGACTGCACGTTTCTTTCTCCTTTCCCTCTCTTTTCTCTTTTCCTTTCATCCTTTATCGAAAATTGGAAAAAAATACACCCATTCCTTCGACCGTAATTTTCTTCGCCGAGACAGGTGTAGTTTGAAATAAAGGGAGACCCCTATCGCGAAATTGCGAGGGAATCGACAAAAATTATCGCGATTACAGGGAGTTCAAGCGAACTGATAGTTAATAAAACTAAATAGAAATAAATGCCATTGAGATAATTTGGAATTTAGCACTGGCTTTTCGCAAGGCTACTGTTTGTGCGCTGTCTCCAAGTCTAATTTGAATATGGACAACGATTTTAATAACGGTTGCCGTGATATTTTTACCTCTTTATTAGAGTATACTAAGTCTTAAAAATAGCCAGCTATTGATTACGATCGCACAAAACTAACCGAGAAGCTTGTCGTTGATATCCAGCCCATCGTTCAAAGTCGGAAAACTAATTTGAATTAACAATTCATTTTCAAAAATTAAAATCCGTGTATTTGCCATTAGTCTTGCACGTGGAAAGAGCTTACGAACTGAAAAAAAGACATTTCTGCGTGTTTTTCAGCCAGTTTGCGGTCAATAATAAAGTCATTTCGACCCTATTAACTTGGATATCGTCAGTTCTGCCAAGAGCAGCGACCGTTTCTATGAACCTGCAGATAAGGGTATTGAAAATTCGACGTCGCGACTTTATGGATGATACTCTGTGCCGACTTTTTTTTACAAGGTAAATAACTTTTGTATTAATACATACCGGATTTAATGCAGTGTTCTTGTTGTTATTGCTACCTTTGAACATTAAATCACAGAGTGACACGTAGAAGGGGGAACTTATTAGACAGTACAGCACGTACACTGTAAGGAAAAACTCCTTCCTATTCGTAGCCGCCATGACAGTTCTCATTGAGCCCAATGACTCTTATGGTACCTGCGAAAAATTTGTTCTTTCATCGTTGATGTCTTGATAGCTTATTCACTCATCCTTTCCCTATTTTTATTTTTCAACTTATTTCAATAATATACACAGTCCATCGTGCTCAGTGTTTAAGTATTAAGGTGGCTGAAGGTGGTTTTGATGATTTTAAACAAATTCTATGATGTATCGACACAAACACACTTTTATCATGTTCCTTTAAAAAATGGTGTCAACGTATTATCAGATTTTTCTTAACATCTTAAGGTTTAATTTTTTAGTAAGATAATGGTTGTCATAGTAACGATACAGTCTCGCTTTCGCCTTTATTTTCTCGGTACCCGCTATTTTAAATAAAAATTACAATAAGCATGCTACGATTCATCTATCTGGGCGCTTTCTCATTGGAAGGAAGACGCTTAGTCGAGGGGGTTCTTGTTAATAAACCATTAACCTACTCTGATTCAGCTGAAGTTGAAGTTAAAAAAGATACAAATGAAGTGTCAATAGCAACTGGTTATCCTTGTATCCCTACCATCTAAGGAAGGAAGTGAGACAGAAGGAGGAGGTGGGGAGGGTGGTTGTTTATATATTGGCCAAGGGAGTGGGCGCTTATCCGGGGGAGGGTGCTTATCAGAGTGTGGGCGCTTATTCGAGGAAATACGGTACATGCAATTCAGAGCCATTTCATTTTCCAGATGATTCAAGGTGGCTCTGTTTCAAGGAAACAAATGAAAAGTGTGGGAGCTAACATCCGACAAAGAATAAATTTTTAAAAGTATGTGTATTTATATGTTAATATAAATGTGATCACTACTTTTAAGCTTTTGATCAGAATAATAATGATTTGCATTTACAAATAAAGAGTTCTCACCCGCAACGATAGGCATGCGCATATTCACAATATATTTTTCTTTAGAGGGGCGTCAAGCAAACACGAAAAAGTCTGGAAGTAAAGAAATTAAAGGGAATAAAAGGAAATTAGGATTCTTTCTTACCAGGTTAGTTACTTATTACCTTTTTGATAACGAATTAGCTATCCGCACTTTTATGTTTGGTCCGCGTCAGTGAACGCTCGAACCTTGATTAAGTGAATGTGTGCAATTGAAAACTAACTACAGCCGAGCACGAAAGAAAATTACAAACAAGAAAACAAGTTCGATTTCTAGAATCGTTAATATTTTGGATACCTATCAAAAGATTATTTACAATCTCCTGTAGGGCTATCCAATTGAAATGGGTTTCACTGGAATTGTAAAACACGTTTTCTGTTAGTTAATCGATTCTAAGATTAACTTCAAGGACTAGATGTTTGGAAATTCTCAAAAAAGATTTTGAAAGCAAATTTTCATCAATAGCTGAAGTTCTAAAAATTTTTGAACAGAAATAAGTAAAGAAGATTTTGGCGTTGGAATATTTGCTGCTCCTTCACGTTTACTCTGTAGCATGGTAAATGAGTGCATCTCCGATAAAAAAGCAAGTTTACATCTAATGAGAGTATGGGTGTTCTTTGTTTGTGCTTCAGTAACAATCTTGTTTAGTTTAGTACTGGAACGCTACATTGCAGTGGTGAAACCTTTGAAATACTTGACTTTTATGAAACGCCACCGAGTCATTCAAATGGTTTTTACATCTTGGGTAATTCCTTTTCTTTTCACTCTTTCTTTTGCTTTATCTCGGTTCGTTCTATCCTGCGGTGACTATCGTCGGCTATTTGTATTTGCTTTCCGAGATAATCTTGTGCGTTATTCTAATCTTTTTTCTTGCATCTATGTTTCTTATTGTTTACAAGCAGAACTCTCGAGATCACACGTTAGCTAAGCAATTGCACTTTCATCATCGTGTCGTTAAAGTTCAAACTCGAAAAAAATCAGCTGTAAAATAGGTGGTTTTGGTAACGTTTATGTTTCTATTGTGTTACGGAATATTCTTGCGTTGTAATGTATTATTTTTAACTGGTCATAAATGTGGTAGCGATTTTTATTACAAAGTACCATTGTGAAGTTTTTATATGAAATAATTCATATTTGTACTGCGGTTGTAGATGAAAGTGAAATGTGATCATCGCAGTAAATTTTCCAATTTAAGCAATTGGAAAGAAGAAGCCTGAAAAAAATCAGGGCTTCAACGGGATTCGAACCCGTGACCTCCGCGATACCGGTGCGATGCTCTACCAACTGAGCTATGAAGCCACATATTGGGAGCGAGGTCAATTCATTGAGTTCATATCTTCCCGTGCAGTGAAATGATGTGAAGTTTTTATATGAAATAATTCATATTTGTACTGCGGTTGTAGATGAAAGTGAAATGTGATCATCGCAATAAATTTTCCAATTTAAGCAATTGGAAAGAAGAAGCCTGAAAAAAATCAGGGCTTCAACGGGATTCGAACCCGTGACCTCCGCGATACCGGTGCGATGCTCTACCAACTGAGCTATGAAGCCACATATTGGGAGCGAGGTCAATTCATTGAGTTCATATCTTCCCGTGCAGTGAAATGATGTGAAGTTTTTATATGAAAATTTTTTTTGAAATATTTTTTTCAGGCTTCTTCTTTCCAATTGCTTATATTTTAATGATATAGAGTTAAAAAATATCATTTTCCTCCTCAATTTTGCTGTGTTTTTACAACAGTGCGCCAGTCTGCTGTATGTTCCCTTCAACGTTTTAGGGTATTATGTTTTGGTTGATGAAGTACATCAATAATAACTTTGAAATGATAAATGCCGAAAAACAAGAGTTGAATTGCTTGAATTCGATTTGCTTACTTGCAACTTCACCATGAGCTGAGTTTAATTTAGCGGGGAATTGACCATAACCTTTGATGTTAGTTTCATTGATATAAATACCTTTAATTGCCCCTATTCGTTTGGAAATTTTTCACATTTGGTTGCGTAGGTGACAACAATATAACTTTTCCAGCACCTTTTTATTCTATGAAAACTTTTCTTAGAGATTCTCGTTAGAAAATATTCGTTCGACTTAAAATGAGTGATTTGACAGTATTTTAATTCGTCGGTCTATGTCGTCATATGCAAACGTTTTTAGGAAATTTTGGAACGTTACATTTTCTTTATAAGTCTTTGTGAAACGTATTAATTTCTTCTTGTGTGTTTAGCAAACAATTTTTCAAAGAAAAGTGACGCACTTGACTCACAAGTCTTGTACATGATGACCTTTAAAATGAGTATGGAAACGAGCTGGTTCGTTTCAACTGATGTAGAACAAGCTGTCGATAACAGCACAAATTACAAATTACAAATTACACGGAGATAAAAAATAAAAATTTCGGCAAAGTGACCGACGAAAACACCAAGCCGGCAAGTAGCAACGGGAAAGGCAAACAAAGGTCTGCAAACATACCAAGTCCTAAGAAGTAGGGAAAACATTTCACTACGTCTCGTGTTTTTCCCCACATCACTTTCGCGCTCTAGCCGCTTCCGAAGTACTTTACGACCATACAGAGCTTCGAGGCTTCTTTATTTGTGAAAGCGTCTCTAACTTGATAGTAAAGGGGGAGGGGGGGGGTGATTTACGCTCAACACTGATCGATTGATAATTTTGAAATTGTTGTTATTTAAAATATTTGGTGTTGGCTAAGTTTCGTTTATTCGCATATTTGAACTACCATGCTGTATTGATATTCTCAAAAAAAGACTGCTGTTATTTCCTTTGAATTAAAACACATTAGAAGATGAAGTCAAAAATGTTCCGCTTTTGTTATCAATCTCTAATTGTTTCCTTCTTCTTGAAAACCATTTGACGGGCGTTTAACTCCGGGCACAAAGCGTCTGACAAAAACCTTCAAAAGTGATGGATGTTTGAAGCCTTAAATATGACTTAAGTAAAAAATAGATATTGGCCTAATTAACTATTACGCAGGTTAGATGGAGCCAGATGGTTGATGAAAAACTATATCTAAACACGATTTTTTATAATAAAAACCTTTCAAAACACTCTTGGCTTTAATGAAGAAAGCAACTGAAAAGTCCTAGACAGCCATTTAAAAGACATTCAATGGAAACTTGGTTTTGGGTTCTCGGCTGGTTCCTCAGCATTCTCACGATGGTTGTAAATGGATTTGTCATCTTCCTCGTCTGCAGTAAACGTCAGCTTCGCACCAAAACCAACGCATTTGTCGTGTCTTTAGCAGTGGCTGATTTTGGTGTTGGAATGATTGCTGTTCCTTTACGCTTTTTCTGCAGCCTTGCAACCGAATGCACTCCACGCTCAAAAGAGGGATTAATTGTGATGTTTGTAAGGGTGTTCATTTATTACGCCTCTGGAACAAACTTGGTTAGTTTAGTACTGGAACGTTATGTTGCTGTTGTGAAACCTTTGAAATACTTGACTTTTATGAAGCGCCGTCGAGTTATTCAAATGGTTGTAACATCTTGGGGGATTCCTTCTCTTTTCACTCTTACTTTAGTGTCGATTACACCTAGTGGAATCGATCTTGCCAAGACTATAAGCGGCTACTGGGGTTTGCTTTTCGAGATAATCTTGTGCGTAATGTTACTGTTTTTTCTTGCATCCATGTTTTTCGTTATTTACTCTAGAGATCGCACTTTCGCTAAGAAATTGCAATTTAATCATGTGGTCGCTAGAGCTAAAACTCAGAACAAGGCGTCAGCAGTAAAATGGGTGGCTTTGATAACATGTGTATTTCTATCGTGTTACGGAATAATGATGCGTTGTAGTTTGTTATTTTTAACTGGTCTATCGTGTAACGATTTTCATTACAAAATACCTCTAGTAGTTATTAACTCTGGAATAAACCCTATAGCTTATGCTTTCTTCAAAAGAGATATACAACAAGAATGCAAGAGGCCTTTCTTCAAAAGGCGTCGTTAATAAACAACAAAATAGTTCCGACGCAAGAACAACATTAGCTGATGCATATACTTAAAACTTTACTAGATCCCGAGGACTTCCAGTTCAGAATCTATCCGTGACATATTCATTATCATCTTTATTGCTGTTCAGTTTAAAAGCTTCCGACGAAACAGAGATAACTCACCTGTTTAAGAGAAGTACTGTTGATATCACACGTCTCTAATATTTAAGACCACATAATGATTATTTTGAGGCCGTACCTTACTGCAGAAAATGTTTTTCTTAAATTAATCATTTAGGCTGGCCTGTATTTTAGTCCTAGAAACATCTGGTTCTTAAAGCAATGAGCTTGCGTTGTATATTTTTATGATATAGAGTAAAAAAATATCATTTTCCTCCTCAATTTTGCTGAGTTTCTACAACAGTCCGCCAATCCGCCATGTTTCCTTCAATGTTTTACAGCATTATGTTCCTGTTTAAGAAGTTCATCAATAATAACTTTGAAACGATAAATGCTGAAAAACAAGAGCTGAATCGGCTGAACTTTGTTTACGACAGTCAATTTGCATACGTGCAACTTCCCTATTAGCTGTTACGGTTTAATTTAACGGGGAATTACACCTCTGTTAGTCAAAACCGATATTAGATTCATTGATGTGAATAATTTGGAAATATTTCACATTTGGTAGCGTAGGTAACAACATAACTATGAAAACGCTTCTTGGAGATGCCTTCAAGAAGATCTTCGTTCGACTTCAAATGAGTTACTTGACAAGTGTTCAAGTAATGTAATCCATCGGACGTATGTCAAGATAGCTTTTCAAAGGAAAACGCTTTCAAGAAATTTTAGAACGTTACGTTTCCTTGATAAGTCGTTGGGAAAAGTTTTTAATTTCTGCTAACGCGTTTGACAAACACTTTTTCAAAGGAAAGTGATGCAATTGACCCACAAGTCTTGCACATAATGACCTTTAAAACGGATATGAAAACGAGTTCTTTGGTTTCAACTGATGTAGAACAAGCTGTCGATAACAGCTCAAATTACACGGAGATGGAAGATGAAATTTCGGTAAAGTACCCGACGAAAACACCAAGCCGGCAAGTAGCAACAGGACAGGAAAACAAAGGTCTGCAAACGCCAAGCGCTAAGAAGTAGGGAAAACATTCCACTACGTCTTGTGTTTTTCCCTACATTACTTTCGCGCTATAGACGCTTCCGAAGTGCTTGACGACAACACAGAGCTTCGAGGCTTCTTTATTTGTTAAAACGTCTTTAACTCGATTAACACTGACCGATTGATAATTTTGAAATTATTGTTATTTCAAATGTTTGGTGTTGGCTAAGTTTCGTTTATTCGCATATTTGAACCATCATGCTGTACCGATATTCTCAAGAAAGAACTGCCGTAATTTCCATTGAATTAAAACACTTAAGATGATGAAGTCAAAAATGTTCCGCGTTTGTTATCAATTTCTGATTAGTTCGTTCTTTTTGAAAACCACTTAACGGGCTTTTCACTTCGTGCACAAAGCGTCTGACAAAAACGTTAAAAAGCGATGGACGTTTCCAGCCTTAAATATGACTTAAGTAAACAATAGATATTAGCCTAATTAACTTTTACGAAGGTGAGATGGGGCCATATGGTTGAATAAAAGCTCTATATAAACACAATTTTTCATCCTTAAAACCTTTCAAAACACTCTTGGCTTTACCGAAGAAAGCGGTTGAAAAGTCCTAGACAGCCATTTAGAAGAAATTCAATGGAAACGTGGTTTTGGGTTCTCGGCTGGTTCCTCAGCATTCTCACGATGGTTGTAAATGGATTTGTCATCCTCCTCGTCTGCAGGAAACGTCAGCTTCGCACCAAAACCAACGCATTTGTCGTGTCTTTAGCAGTGGCTGATTTTGGTGTTGGAATGATTGCTGTTCCTTTACGCTTTTTCTGCAGCCTTGCAACCGAATGCACTCCACGCTCAAAAGAGGGATTAATTGTGATATTTGTAGAGGTGTTAATTATTTACACCTCTGGAACAAACTTGGTTAGTTTAGTACTGGAACGTTATGTTGCTGTTGTGAAACCTTTGAAATACTTGAATTGTATGACGCGCCGTCGAGTCATTCAAATGGTTCTAACATCTTGGGGAATTCCTATTCTTTTCACTCTTACTTTAGTGTCGATTACACTTAGTGGAATCGATCCTGCCATGACTATGTGCGGCTACTTGTATTTGCTCTTCGAGATAATCTTGTGCGTAATTCTTATCTTTTTTCTTGCATCGATGTTTCTTGTTGTTTGCAATCTGAACTCTAGAGATCACACCTTAGTTGAGCAATTGCGGTTTAATCAACTGGTCGCTTGAGCTAAAACTCAGAACACGTCAGCAGTAAAATGGGTGGCTTTGATAACGTATGTGTTTCTAGCGTGTTACGGAATAATGATGCGTTGTAGTGTATTTTTTATAAATGATAATACATCATGTAACGATTCTTATTTCAAAATACCTCTACGAGTTATTAACTCTGGAATAAACCCTATAGCTTATGCTTTCTTCAAAAGAGATATAAAGCAAGAATTCAAAAGGCTTCTTCAAAAGGCGTCGTTAATAAACAACAGCCTAGTTCTTACGCAAGAACAACAGAGTAGTTAAGGACAGCCATTAAAAAGAAATTCAAGGGAAATGTGGTTTTGGGATCTCGTCTGGTTCTTCTGCATCATCACGATGATTGTAAATGGATTTGTCATATTCCTCGTCTGCAGTCAACGTCAGCTTTGCACCAAAACCAACGCATTTGTCGTGTCTTTAGCAGTGGCTGATTTTGGTGTCGTGTTGATTGTTGTTCCTCCTCGCTTTTTCTGCAGCCTTACAACCGAATGCACTCCACGCTTTGAATCCTTTGAAATACTTGACTTTAATTTGCAGCAAAATTTACTTTGGAGTAATGTTTTTTCTTTAAACCATTGAGGTTGACTTGTATTTTGATGTAAGAAACATCTGTTTCTTAAAATTATGAGCTTGCTTTACATAATAAAATAAAAAGAGTAAAATCTTATTATATTCCTTGTCAATTGATGTGTCCAGTTCTGTAACAGATCGCTTAATCCACGCGTAGTTCAATCCGACGATACCATACAAAATATTATTGTTAGAATGTTAACGTTTACAAGGAGCTGTGCGCAACATTTCGTTGACATAGTGTCCGTCAGTTCCTCGATAGAGGTCGTGCATTGGGGACTTTCGACCCTCAACAATCCCTTAATTGACCTAAAGAAATTTCTTGCTTAGTTTTATCATTGATCTATGAACGAAGATTTTGCAAGGCAGCCTTTTGCACGGCAATCTTCATGTTTGTAGCATCGCTTATGACCACCGGAGCCATATGTATCGTCCAACCCCCTCTTTCTCCCCCACAGGGGATAACTGACGACCGGTCTCTTGGAGCCAATTTTTGTTCTAGAGACATCAAAAGAGTAAGTCAGCAGTTGATATTCCCTTGAGAGGTCGAAATGCGTACAGGTCGTCCGCTGGTACCCCAAAAGAAATGACTCTCGTGAGGATGAGCGCGAGGTTGTCAGTTGATGTTCGACTGCACGTTTCTTTCTCCTTTCCTTTTCTTTTATCTTTTCCTTTCACCCTTTATCGGAAATTGGAAAAAATACACCCATTCCTTCGACCGTAATTTTCTTCGTCAAGACAGGTGAAGCTCTATCGCGAAATCGCGAAAAATACAAAAACCTTATCGTGATTCCAGGGAGTTCAAGCGAGTTGATAGTTAATGAAATAAAAAAGAAATAAATGAGATAATTTGGAATTTAGCAGTGGCTCTTTGTAAGGCTATTGTCCGTGCGCTGTTTCCAAGTCTAATATGAATCTGGACAACGATTTTAATAACTGAAGAGTTATCTTCATGCAGTAGTTGTGGTATTGCTACGGTTGCAAAGATATTTTTACCTCTTTAATAGAGTGCGATCGCACAAAACTAACCGAAAAGTTTGTCGTTGGTATTTAGACCGTCGTTCAAAGTCGGAAAACTCATTTGAATTACAAATCATTTTCAAAGATTAAAATTTATGAATTTGCCATCAGTCTTGCACGTGGAAAGAGCTTGCGAACCAAAAAGAGAAATTTCAGCGTCTTTTTCAGCCAGTTTGCGGCCAAGAAAGAAGTCATATCGACCTTATTAACTTGAATATCGTCAGTTCTGCCGAGAGCGGCAACTATTTCTTTAAATCTGCAGATGAGAGTGTCGAAAATTCGACGTCGCGAATTGATGGACGACACTCTGTCCCGACTTTTCCCAAGGTAAATAACCTATGTAGTAATACGCATTGGGATGAAATACGGTGTAATATTTGTTGTTGTTACAATTGAACATTAAATTACAGTGACATGTAGAAGGGGGCACCTATTAGACAATTCAGCATGTACACTGTAAGACGAATTTCTTCCTATTTTTAGCCGCCATGGCAGTTTTCATTGAACCAGGTGACTCCTGAGGCAGCAGCGGGAAATTTTTTCGTTTATTGTTGTTTTTTTGATCGCTTATTTACTTATTCAGTTTCTATTTATTTTTAAACTTATTTCAACAATATACACAGTCCATCGTGCTCAGAGTTTTAGTATCGAGGTGGCTGAAGATGGTTTTGATAATTTTAAACAAACTTTACGATGTATCGACACAAACACACTTTTATCATGTTCCTTTGAAAATAGTGTGAAAATATTATCAAATTATTCTTAACATTTTGAGGTAATTTTCATAACATAAATGGTTACCATAGTAACACTACAGCCTCGCTTTTGCCTTTAATTGTTCGGTAACCCCCTATTTTATAGACATAAAATTGCAATAAGCATGCTACGATTCACCTTTGTATGCGCTTAATCTAATTGAAAGGAAGGCGCTTAATCGAGGGGGCTCTTATTAAGAAACTATCAATCAGAAGCAAGGGGTTTTCCTTGTATTCCTACTATTAAAGGAAGGGTGTGAGACAGGAGGAGGGCGCTTATTCTAAGAGGAGGGTGGTTGTTTAATATATTGGTCTAGGGAGTAGGCGCTTATCCTAGGTAGGGTGCCTATGAGAGAGTGGGCTCTTATTCGAGGAAATACGACTTGTGCCGTTCAGAGCCATATTATTTTCCAGATGATTTAGGCTTTGTTTTCAAGGAAACAAATGAAAAGTCTGGGAGCTAAGATCCGACAAAGAATAAGTGTTTAAAAGTATCTGTATTTATATGTCATGATAAAATGTGATCACTTTGAGCTTTTGATCAGGATAATAATGATTTGCATACATAAATAAAGAGTACCCACCGAACGATAGGCACCCGCGTATTTACAATTTATTTTTCTTCAGAAGGGCGTCAGGCATGCATGAAAAAGTCTGGAAGTAAAGAAACAAAAGGAAATAGAAGAAAAGCAAGATTCTTTCTCACCAGGTTAGTTACTGTTACCTTTTTGATAACGAATTAGCTATCCGCGCTTTTAAGTTTGGTCTGCATTGAACGCTCGAACCTTGATTAAGTGAAAGTGTGCAATTCAAAACTAATCACACTCGAAAACGAAAGAAAATCACAAACAAAAAAATAAATTTGATCTCTAGAATGGTTGATGTTTTGGATACCTATAAAGACATTTTTTACAATCTCCTGTAAGGCTATCCAATTGAGATGGATTTCACTAGAAGTTTAAAACACGGTTTCTGTTAATAAATCGATTCTAAGATTGACTTCAAGGACTAGATGCTTGAAAATGGTCAAAAATTTATGTAAAAGTAAATTTTCATCAATAGCTGGAATTGTAGAATTTTTGAACAGAAATAAGTAATTTTTTTGTTTTCTTTCTTTTTTTTCAATAAAAACTTTGTTTTGGCCATGCAGCTTTGGCCATGCAGCTTGATTGTCACTTGTCTTAGCTCTTGAGGCTAAAAAAAGGATTATTTTTCAAACATTTTTCTTTCTCTAGGTCTTTCCAAGACTCGTTTCTATATCCACTATAATTCTTATACTCTGATAATGTAGGTTTTCTAAATTCGAACTTTTTAAGATAATCCAACAACATCCTTAAAGTCTGATTGTAAATTAAAAACCAAACTCAAAATGCCACCAAAATTGGTATTTCGCCAAATTTTTTAGAATCCTCTTTTACGTTTCCGAATTTATTAGACGCCTTCTTTGTCTTTTTCTTTTAAAAAGGAGCATTTTTTCTCTTAGAGCCTCATTGTCAAATGTATCAGCTTTTGGCATTATAACCAAACTCGAAGAGTTTGCCTCAAAAAAAAAACTGATATTCTAGAAGTTTTTTTTTTTTCCCAGAATTCATTTACATATTTTTAAATATATGAGTTTGATCCACTGATAGATTATTTTCTCACTTAGCTTTTAAGAAACGTTCGACGCCCAATAATTAAGTTTCCTAGCTAACGAGGCTAAAAGTCTTTTGAAAAGTTTTTCTTAAATTACTTTCAGATTTCATTTGCCTTTTAATTTTCTTTTATTCAAAACTAGAACCCCTTTAAAACCCATAGCACTTGATAATTTTAGTTTTTGTATTTGATTAAAAAGAAAACCTGGAGTCTAATCGATTTTAAAAATATTCAAACTATTGAGGCTAAAACCAAACCCTAAGAGTTTGCTCCAAACAGTGAATTGAATGAATGAATTGAACTTTCCCCAATATTTTCCTTCTGTCGTGTTTTCTTTTGTTTTTGTTTTTGTTTTTTTCTGATAACAACTTTTCTAAATAGGCCTTTATACTCCTGAGCCCAGTTGTAAAAAAGGGCAGATAACGCCAACCAACGGATAAATTGCTATCCAGCAGATAACTTATAGTAACCTTGTAGAACAGTTAAAAAAGATTGACATTGGGACTGTTCATGAAATTGACCCAGACTATCTAGAGGGCTTAGAAACTGAAAACCAAGTCAATGGTGCATATAGAGACTTGAGACAATACCCACCACTTGCTGTGTCCTCTTAATAAATGTGATGGTGAAAGGCGTTTCAGAAGTTATGGAAACTTTTGAAGTTCCTTTTCTTGTTCCTTTACTCTGCTTAATAAGGAATTCTCGGACTGAGTCTCTGCTTAGCTCAGATAACTGGGCAAAATCTCGAATCAGTCTGTTCTCTCTGTTATAGTAGATTATATCTGTGTGTTTTTCTTCGTTGTGCACAACACCATAACCGGAACGGGCCTTTTTAACCATCTGTAAAATTAAGGAAAATATTTCCGAGGACATCGCCCTTTTAAACTCTACAGTCCAAGCGCTTCGGGCCTTCATTCTTGGACTGAGGCGCCTATGGAGCATCTTAAGCCACATCTTCACTTCTCCTTCCAGGAGTGCTGTCGCTGGAATTTGTGACATTTTAGCTCGTTTCAAAGAACTTTGGCCCACACGGTTTTTTTCAAAAATTGAAGTGAGAGCTGTTTTTACTTCTTCTTCAAACAAAAAGAAATTATCGACTTCATCACGTAAAGGACGAAGAGCCACAATAGCATTCAAAATGCTATTTTCAGCCGCCATTTTGAAAACTGCTTTGTACTTTTATTCGCATTTCCGCTGTACAATCTCAAACAACAGCGGGCGACAAAGTTCCACTTCATGGCACGCGCCAGCCCGGCGTGATCTGGCCCCATCCAACCCACGTACAAGTTAATTAGGGCAATATATATGCTGTTTAATTAAGTCATATTCAGGACTGCAAACATCTATGACTTAATAACGTTCTTGCCAGACGCTTCGTGCACGAAGTTTTACGTCTGCTTGTTGGTTTTCAAGAAGAATAAACCAATTGCATTCAGAAATTGATAACAAACGCGGAAACTTTTTTGACTTCATCTTCTAATGTGTTTTAATTAAAAGAAAAGTACGGCAGTCCTTTTTTGAGACTATCAGTACAGCATGATAGTGCAAATAAGATGCGAATTAACGAAACTCATCAAACAACAAATATTTCAAATAAAAAATTACTATCAATCGGTCAGTGTTAAGCGTAAGTCGCCCCCTTTTATTATCAAGTTAAAGACATTTTTAACGAATAAAGAAGCCTCGAAGCACTGTTCTGCTGTAAATCATTTCGGAAGTGGCGTTGTTTGTATTTTTACTCGCCATACGGGCTCGTCAAAATAAGGCACAACTCGCAAAAATGCTCAGCGATACTACACACCAAAAAGTTTAATGAGATGCATTCATTCACCACTTGTTCTGCATCCGTTGCAACCAAATAACTCGTTTTCACGCTCGTTTTAAAGTTCATCATGTGCAAGACTTGTGGGTCAAGTGCGTCACTTTTTTTTAAAAACTTGTTTGCTAAACACACAAGCAGAAATTAAAAGCATTTCACGAAGACTTATCAAGAAAACGTAACGTTGTAAAATTTTATGAAAGCGTTGGCCTTTGACAATCTCTCTTGACATACGACCAATGGACTACATGACTTGAATATTTGTCAAGTAGTTCATTTCTAGTCGAACGAAGGTCTTCCTCAACGAGCATCTCCAAGAAAAGTGGAATAAAAAAATGTTGGAAATGTTATACCATTGTGACCTACGCTACCAAATGCGAAAAATTTTCAAATGAAAACGGGGAAATTAAAAGTATATATATCAACGAATCTTATGTCGGCTTTGACTAACAAAGGTGATGATCAATTCCCCGCTTAATTAAACACAGCTTTTGGGGAAGTTGCACGTATGCAAATCGACTGTCGTTGACGAAAAGTCAGGCAATTCAGCACTTTTTTTCAAGCATTTATTGTTTCAAAGTTATCACGTAATTCATCAACAAGAGCTTAATACTCTAAAACATTGAAGAGAACATACAGTAAAAAACACAGTAAAATTGAGGAAGAAAATGATATTTTTTTACTCTGTATCATTAAAATATAAAATGTAAGCTCATAGTTATAAGAAACACATTTTTCTAGGACTGAAATACATGCCAGCCTAAATGATTAATTTAAGAACAACAATTTCTCCAGTAAACTACGGCCTCAAAATAATCAATATGTGGTCTTAAATATTAGAGACATGTAATATCAAAACTACTTCTCTTAAACAGGTGACTTATCTTTGTTTCCTCGGAAGTTTTTGACTGAACAGCAGTTTAGATGAGAATTGATATGCCACGAATAGATTCTGAACCGGAAGTCCTCGAGATCCAAGAAAGTTTTAAGTATATGCATCAGCTAATGTTTTTCTTGCGTCGGAACTACTCTGTTGTTACTCTGCCAGTCATTGGTTTCGAAAAAGAATGGACCAATCAGAAATTGAAAACAAAAGCGGAATATTTTCCACTTTATCATCTGATGTATTCATTTCTCAAAACTACAGCAGAGTGCAGATAAAATGTGAAATAGTGGAAATTAGCCTCTATCTGGCCGAGAACAACAAATATTTCAAATGACAATAATTTCAAGCGTGAATGAGTGACTTTAACAAATGAAGAAGCTTTGTTTTCTTGTAAAGCAGCAGCAAGCAGCTGGAGCACAAAAGGGGATATACGAAACGTAGTCGAGTGCTTTCTTTGCTTTTTGGCGCTTGGCATGCTTACAAACCTCTCATTTGCCTTTCCTTTTGCTTTTTGTCGGGTCGGTGTTTATTCGTCGGTAACTTGATCCGAAATCTCACTCTCTGCCAGCGTGTAATAATATACCTGAAAAAATTACGCACGTCTGATTGGCTGAAAACAAGACCATTTTTCATGTAATGCGAGTGCAAAGTTGTAACACGAATGCAATTTGTTGTCTTTGAAAAATTTACTTGTGCTTGCTAACACCAAATTGCACTCGAAACCATGTTGTTACCTATGCTAAAAATATACACGAAAAATTTACGCGCTTCTGATTGGCTGAAGTCAAGTGCATTTGTCATGTAACACGAGTTCAAAGCTGAAACATGAATACAAATTACAACTAGCGCGCACGCTGTCAAAATTTCGTTTGCTTTGCCTTTGAGAGATACCTTTTTCATGTATATTATTACTAGGTGACAACATGATTTCTCGTGCAGTTTCTTGTAAAGGGGCACTTGAAAAATTTTCAAAAACTACAAATTGCACTCGTTATTTGCTACGGGCTCGTGAAATATTTGGTCTTTGATAAAATTACTTGATTTTTTGTCGTTTTTGTTGTTGTTGTTGTTGTTGTTGTTGTTTTTTTGAAATTGTGTCAGTACTACTTTGTGCTGTTACCTACAGGTCGTTCCGTGTCATTTGAGGCTAAGAGCTCGTTTCCATATTCGTTTTAAACGTCATGCAAGACGTGTGGGTCAAGTGCGCCACTTTTCAATGAAAATTTGTGTGTTAAAAACACGAGCAAAACTTATCACGAAGACTTTACACGAAAACGTTATTTTGAACTTTCCTGAAAGCGCCCGCGTTTCTTCGTAAGAGCGCTCAAGAGACAGATTTCGTTCATTTCTTGTGTGTTGCAAGACAGATAAGTACTTATATGAAAACCACAGTCCGCCCGATCGGATCTCTTTATCTTCCCGACGAAGGATAATTTAGAAAACAAAACAACAAAACAAACAAAACAAACAAATCTGAGAAACTATAAGCTCAAAAGAGATAGCACTGCTGTGTAGATCATGTCTATGTAAACCTATTGAGACGACCTTAACAAAACACCTAGTTTCAAACGAGTGGGAAGACTGAAATAAACCCCCATCGGTTCGGTTCGGTGAGTAGATAGGTTGGGGGGAGGGGGTGAGGCGAAAATAGCGTTAGATGACAAAACTTGAGACAAAAATCAAAGGTGCGCATGATCATCTCTCACTCTATATCTTTTCCTAGATGTATTTTTCTCTCTTTTACTCATAAAAGTAACACTGCTCAAAGTCGCCAGTTGTTAATAATGTGAGAGTCGTCTACCATATTTTTGCGACGTTGAGATACTAGCCCTGCGAATACAGCTATTCTCAAATCTTACGGCGGACTGAGAAACGCGCGTCCTGCGACGCTAATCAAGAGAACCTGACCGCAAGCTCCCATTCTCTCTACGGTAAACGCGGTTGATCTTAAGGGTCGGGTTCAAGGCCTGGCTAGGGCATTGTATTGAGTTCTTGGGCAAAGCTCTTAAATTCTTACAGTGCGTCTTCACCCATGAGTAAAAATAGATACTGTCCCTCCTTGCCCAGAAGTATGAATGGGTACTATCCGTCTCCATCCAGGTGCATAAATGGATACTGTCCCCCTCCACTCAAGAGTATAAATGGATACTGTCCCTCTCCACCCAAAAGTATAAATAGATACTGTCCCTCTCCACCCAAGGGTATGAATGGATACTGTCCCTCTCCACCCAGGAGTATAAATAGATACTGCTCCTCTCCACCCATGAGTACAAATAGATACTGCCAATTTTGGTGGCATTTTGAGTTTGGTCTTAGGGCTTGGAACTTCAGCAGTCAGACCTCAAGAGTGTTGTTGAAATTATCTAAAAACGTTCGAATTTAGAAAACGACTATTATCAGAGTATAAGACTTATAATGGATATAGAAACGATTTAGAGAGACAACAATGTTTGAAAAATACTTCTTGGGTTTTTTAGCCTCAAGAGCTAAGACAGATGATTATCAGGCCGCATGGCAAAAAAGTCTTATTTTTACCGAAAAAGAAGAGAAAGAAAATGAACAAACTACCCGACCTATACACGTACGTACATTTTTAAGAAAATGAATTCCAGAGAAAACTTGAAAAGCAGCAACGTAGGACCGCTCTATTTCAATTTGGTTTTCTCCTCAAAAGCTAAGATATTTATCAATTCGGCTCCGAGCTCTTTTTCCTTCTTTACCGATTTCTGTTCAAAAATTATACAATTTCAGCTATAGATGAAAATTTTCTTTCAAATAAATTTTTGAGCATTTTTCCAGCATCCAGTCCTCAAAGTTAATCTTAGAATCGATTCATTAATAGAAGCCGTGTTTTAACTTCCAGTGAAATTAGATAGCCTTAAAGGAGATTGCAAAAAGTCTCTTGATAGCTATTCAAAACATCAACTATTCTAGAAATCGAACTTTTTTTCTTGTTTGTGATTTTCTTCCGTTTTCGGCTGCGATTAGTTTTGAATCGCACACATTCACTTAATCGAGGTTCGAGCGTTCAATACAGACCAAACATAAAAGCGTGGATAACTAATTCGTTATCAAAAAAGTAATAAGGAGCTAACCTGGTAAGAAAGAATCTTGCTTTTCTTCTCTTTCTCTTTATTTCTTTACTTCCAGACTTTTTCGTGCCTGCTTGACGCCCTTCTAAAGAAAAATAAATTGTGAATACGCGCATGCCTATCGTTCGGTGACTACTCTTTTATTTGTCTATGCAAATCATTATTATCCTGAACAAAAGCTAAAATATGCTGATCACATTTTATATTGACATATAAATACAGATACTTTTAATCACTTATTCTTTGTCGGATCGTAGCTTCCACATTTTTTACTTGTTTCCTTGAAAACAAAGCCACCTTACATGCTCTGAACTGCATGTACCGTATTTCCTCGAATAAGAGCCCACACTCTGATAAGCACCTTCCCCTGGATAAGCGCTCACTCTTAGGCTAAAATATTAAACACCCAACCGCCTCCCCCTCCCCCTCGAATAACACCGTGCACGATACACTGTGTATCTTGCTGAAATAAGTTTAAAAATAAAAAAAGGAACTGAATAAGTAAATTAAGCGATCAATACAAGAACAATAAACGAACAAATTTCTCCTTACTACCTCAGGAATCACTTGGTTCGAAAAATATTGTCACGGCAGCTACAAATGGGAAGGAGTTCATCTTACAAAGCACGTGCTTTACTGTCTAATAAGTGCCCCCTTCTACTTGTCACTGTATAATTTAATGTTCAACGGTAACAACAACAAGAAGGGCACTGTATTTCAATTCACTTTCTATCAATACATGAGTTATTTACCTTGGGAAAAGTCGGGATAGAGTGTCGTCCATCAATTCGCGACGTCGAATTTTTGGCACTCTAATCTGCAGATTTAAAGAAACAGTTGCCGCTCTTGATAGACCTCGCAAACTGGCTGAAAAAGACACTGAAATTTCTTTCTTTTAGTTCGTAAGCTCTTTCCACGTGCAAGATTGATAGTAAATTCATAAATTTTAATCTTTGAAAATGATTTGTAATTCAAATAAGTTTTCCGATTTTAAACGACGGGCTGAATACTAACAACAATTTTTTCGGTTCGTTTTGTGCGATCGTAAGCAATAGCTGGCAATTTTTAGGACTTAGTAGACTCTAATAAAGAGGCAAAAATATCGCGGAAACCGTAGATAACTCTTCAGTTATTAACATAGTTGTTCAGACTCAAATTAGACTCAGAAACAGCGCACGGACAGTAGCCTTCCGAGGAGCCGCTGCTAAAATCCAAATTATCTCATTTCTTTCTTTTCTTTATGTCATGAACTATAAGCTCGTTCGAACTCCCTGGAATCATGATAATATTTTTTCGATTCCCTTGCAATTTCGAGATAGAGGTCTCTCCTTTAATTCAAACTACACCCGTCTCGACGAAGAAAATTACGGTCGAAGGAATGGGTTTTTTTTTTCAATTTCCGATAAAAAGGGTGAAATAGAAGGAAGGGGAAGGAGAAAGAAACGTGCAATCGAGCAACAACTAGCAACCTCGCGCTCATCCTCACGAGGGTCATCTTTTTCGGGGAACCAGCGGACGCCCCGTACGTACTTCGACCTCTAGAGATAATATCAACTGTTGACTTACTCTCTTGACTTCTCTACAACAAAAATTGGCTCCAAGAGACCGGTCGTCATTTATCCCCTGTGGGGGAGGGAGAGGAGTTTGGACGATACAGATACTACAATGGTCATAATCGATGCCACAAACATAAAGATTGCCGCGCAAATGGCTGCCTTGCAAAATCTTTGCTCATAGATCAATAATAAAACTGTACAAGAAAATGCTTTAACTTTTCAAAGGGATTGTTGAGGGTCGAAAGTCCCCGAAGCATGACCTATGTCTAGGAACTAACAGATACCACGCCAACAAAATATTGCGCGTAGCTCTCTGTCAACGGTAAGATTCTGACCATATTCTGTATGGTATCGTCAGATTGAACTACGCGTGGATCAAGCGATCTGTTACAGAACTGGACACATCGATTGACAAGTAATATGATAGGTTTTTACTCTTTTCATTTTATTATGCAAGGCAAGCTCATAATTTTGAGAACCAGATGTTTCTTACATCAAAATATAAGTCAGCTTCCATGGTTTAAAGAAAAGACATTACTACAAAGTAAATTTTGCCGCACATTAAAGTCAAATATTTCAAAGGTTTCAGAGCGTGGAGTGCTTTCTGTTTTAAGGTTGCAGAAAAAGCGAGAAGGAACAACAATCACTCCAACACCCAAATCAGCCACCGCTTAAGAAACGACAAATGCTTTGGTTTTGATGCGAAGCTGACGTTGACTGCAGACGAGGAAGATGACAAATCCATTTACAACCATCGTGAGGATGCAGAAGAACCAGCCGAGAACCCAAAACCACGTTTCCACTGAATTTCTTTTTAATGGCTGTCCTTAACTACTCTGTTGTTCTTGCGTCGGAGTTATTCTGTTGTTAATTGACGACGCCTTTTAAAAAGAAGCCTTTTGCATTCTTGTTGTATATCTCTTTTGAAAAAAGCATAAGCTATTGGGTTTATTCCAGAGTTAATAACTTGTAGAGGTATTTTGTAATGAAAATCATTACAAAATTTATGACCGGTTAAAGCTAAAAAACTAGAACGCATCATTATTCCGTAACACGATAGAAACACACACGTTATCAAAGCCACCCATTTTACTGCTGTCGTGTTCTGAATTTTAGCTCTAATGACCACATGATTAAACCGCAATTGCTTAGCTAAAGTGCGATCTCTAGAGTTCTGCTTGTAAACAACAAGAAACATGGATGCGAGAAAAAATATTAGAATTACGCACAAGATTATCTCGAAAAGCAA